>NC_072879.1:6265246-6477073 GCF_028858705.1 Grus americana
GGGGTGGTGGCAGGGGATACCCCGCGCCAACGTAGCACTCACCACGCGGTACCCTGGCTCACGGGACGGCCGGCATCCCAGGTGCCAACCGGGTGGACGCGTGGAGCAGGTGCCGAGGGATGCTGTGCTACCTGCCGGAGGCTCTCGCGGCGGGGAGAGGATGCGGCGGCGCCTGGGGGGGGACACCCGGGTGCTGCCTGTCTGGGCAGGCTGCCGTGACGGTGCCCTGAGGAGCGGGCATCTCCCCGGAGCAAGCGTCATTGTGCTGCCATTGCACCGCGTTTCGGCAGCATCCCAGCAGGCAGCGGGTGCCGTTCGGCCACGTCTTGGCGGAGCAGCGCCGGGAGGCAGCACCCCTCTGGGGCGGGCAGGCAGGCAGGGGCTTTGGATGGCCCTGGGGAGGGGGCACGGGGGGCACAGCATGTTTCACGGTCCTGGTCTAGACTTGGCTCATAAACCCGAAATTATTGCAGGAAGCGGTGCTGGGGGCAGCGTGTTCACATGCTGCGGAGGGACGAGCCCGTCCCCTTTAAACACCTTGCCCAGGCGAAACCATCCGTGCCTCAGTTTCCTTGACCCACACCATGCCAGGGAGTGGGGGATTCAGCAGCCAGTTCTCTCCCGCTTTCCGCACACACTGGGCTTGGAGCAGGGCCTGGAGAGTTAACACCAGCGATGCCAACCCTCGGCCGCCGGCACATGCTCTGCCCGGCCCTGAAATCCAGCCAGCTCCGGGCTCCGGCAACAACAGCCGCTATTGTGTGCCCGCAGCGCCGCGCAAGCACCCAGCTGCTGCTTGCGGGGTGGGAGGGTGCAACCGGCGAGTGACAAGTGGACTTTGTATCCCTGCTTTGGGCTGCTGGTTGTTGCTTTTTTTTTTTTTTTTTTTTAATAGGAAGCACAGAAAACAGGGTGTTTGGCTCCCCATGTTTCTCCCAGCCCACTTTGCAGAAGGCGAAGGGAAAAAAAATATTTTTTAAGGCAATTGCTTGGCTTTTTTTTTTTTTTTACTTTTTTGCCTTCCCCCCTCTTCTTTTCCCTTTTTTTCCCCTTTTTTTTTGTTTCTCAGGTCTCTTCCTACGGTGACCGCAGATGCGTCTCCTTAGAGGGCCTGTGTTTACCCAAGTGGCACCATGTTTGTCACCGGGGCTGGCTTGTTCCAGTGTGTAAATGTGTGGCGGGAGCCACGTGATGTGCCAGCAAACATCCTCCAGCCGGCTGTCAGCGTTGGGGACGTTTCTTCTCCCTCCTCGGCAGCTCCCGGCTCCCTTCTGCAGGAGCGGGGCCAAAGCCTCCCCGCTGCCGCTCCCCAAACACCGCCTTGGGGTCCAGCCTGTTTTGGGGTGAAGAAGGGGCTCAGTAGTCCCTGCCCTGGGTTGCCTGCCGGAGCCAAAGGCAGAATCTGTCCCTGCTGTCCCGTTGAGGTTGAGCTGCAGGAGAATCGCCACCTCCCTCCGTGCTACGAGTGGGGAAACTGAGGCACAGCTCCGTGCTGGCTTTTAGCCATCGATGGCAGCGGGAGCAGATCAAACCCGCAGGAGGGCATTTTCCTGCTGAATCCTGAATCTTTTTAAACCAATATTTTTGTGCCTTTTGAGTTGAGGGCTGTCACCACAGCAGAGACATGGGGTCTTGCACCCTGCTCCATGGGACGCGGGGGGGCTGCACGGGTAAGCACCGTTACAGGAGCATCGCTGGGATGGAGCGTCAGCAGGGCAGTGGGGATCGTGCCCAGCCCTGGCACACAGGCAGGGAAACTACAGCACGGAACCGAGAGGAGACCCACAGCCGCTCACCGAAATGCCCGCGCTGGCACTCCCCACCCGCCCGGGCACCCTGGCTGTACGCCCAGAGTGGAAAGGAGGAGGAAGGCAGCGTCATGGGCCGGGGAAGCCGAGCCAAATCTCAGCCCAGTGATAATGTTTAACGTTGATTTTTGTATTCCCCTTCCTCCGACCTGGCAGGACTTTGGTGCATTCAGAGCCAACGGCTCCTGCAGCCACAGCTTCCTCACCAAGGGGGGCTGTCCCGCATCTGCATGTCCCCTCCATCCCAACCCGGCTCCGAGGCCCGGACCTGCCTGGCGCGGGCGGGGGGGGGGCTTGGAAGCAGAAAAAGCCTCCAAATAAAGGGTAGTTTGGAGGGACGGGGGCACCCTGAATTCAGGGTTTCTTTGGCGGGGAGCAGATCCCTTGCAGGTGCTTTGCTGCAGCTGGGCACCACGCGAAGCTGTATCCCGCATCCCGCATCCCGCCCCCCCCCCCCCCCCCCCCCCGCGTGGGCTTATCCCCCCGCTGCGGTTGCAGAAGAGCCCCAGATACACAAGATCTGTCTGTCGCCTCCCCTCAGCCCCCGGCTGCCGCTTCCTGTGCGAAGGGCACAAACGCACAGGGAAATCAAACCGACTGCAGAAAGTGGCACCGGAGCGGCCATTCCCCACCCCGAGAGCCCGTTGGAAGCTGATGGAGGAGTCCCTGGGCACCCCCCGGCCCCAACCCTCAGATGGGAGCGGGGCTTTGGGGAGTGTGGTACGATGCCCGCGTGCCAAATTGTCCCCATAAATGTGGAGTTTGGGTCACAAAAGCCATGGGGAGGAACCCACCAGCCCCAACCTCCTGCATGGAGCATCCCTGGCCGTGGGGTTGGGTCTCCCCAGCCCAAACCTGCCAACCCCCCCCCCTCCCCGCCAAGCGCAGGTCTCCCCCCGGCTCCTGCCCCATCTTTCTACCAGTGGTGGCAAGTGCCACGGCGGCACTGGGGAGCCTGGCACCTACTGCCCTGTAGCACCATAAACCCGGTTCCAGCCTCTGAACTGGGAAGTCTGTCTCGAAACCAGTCCGACTAGAATAACTGGGAAGGCAACTGTGGTTTCTTTTCAGGAAAAAAAAGAGATCTCAAAAAAGAACTGAAACTGTTTTCATTTGGACAAAAATATTCCTAGACATTTTGCCACGTTTTGCCAGCGTGCAAGAGCATTTGCTTTTCATTTTTCAATGGAAACCCAGAGAAATGTAATTGAAAATGATGTTTTCCCTGAGAAAAAAAAAAAAAAAAGGCAATTACTGCTGAAAATCCATTTTGGTAAAAACAAAGCCTTTCACTTGGTGAAAGAAAACGCTTCCAAAACCGGGCCTGGCCTGTGCTGACACGGTTCCCCCCGAGCTCTCATCCTGTCTGAGCCGTGCCGGGGCGCACGGTGCCGCGCGTCGGGGGCTTGCCGGTGGGCGCTGGTGGTACTTGTTCCCTCGGGACAGGCAGCGGCCGGAGTGACGCAGGGCCCCGGCCCCTCACCCTCTGCCGGGAGCTGGGGACTGGCCCGACCGCGGGTGGGGGGTGCAGCGAGGCAGCCCCGCCGCATCCCCGCCGCGTCCCCGCTGCGTCCCCCACGGCCTGCCTGCATTTTGGAGAGGGGTGTGAAGCAAACATGAGATGGCCTCAAACACTTGGTCCCATGGTGCTTTTTGGAATAGCGATAATTAAATTCAGACTTTTTTCCTTTCAAAATGCCCTGGAAAAATCCAATCACTTTGCAAATCAAAATAAGCATTTCCAATTAATCCTCTAACTCGAACCACATGGCTTTTAGGGAACGCGGTTGCACTCTGCTGAGACGCTATTTTTAAACCGGTGACGGCTCTGGCGATGTTCTGAGCGTGCTGCAGGCAGGCGCGGCGCGGCCGAGGCGGCCAGGAGCTGCCAGGCACAGGCGCTGCCGGAGCAGGGCTTGGGGGCACATTGTCCCCATCCCCGCAGGTGTGAAGGCACCGTCCTGCCGCCAGCGCGAGGGCGGGTGACAGCTCTTGCCAATGGGGACACGGGCTGAGGCTTCCTGAGTTCGGCTTTCCACCTCTGATGTGGTGGCAGTGACCTCCCCCCCTGCCCCAGCTCCTGGGGGCCAAGGGATCCCAGCGCCAGCACCCCCCAAACACCTCCCCTGGGGGCTGAGGCTGCACAAACTCATCACAAAGCAGTGGCCATGGTCCATGGGGGCTGGGTGCTGGGGCTGTGCCAGGGACAAGGGTGGGCAGGGGCAATGTGAGAGCAGTGCTGTTGTCACAGGGGGGAGGATGGACATTAAACCCGCTCCCTGAAACACTCCCCCCACCCCGGGTTTACCGCAGAGATCCTGCCCATGGGTGAAAATCCCTGGCCCCTCTTGCGAGTCTGGCAGCGCCAGGCACCGCTCCCAGTCGTGCCAGTGGGAGGAACTGGTGGCACTGCTGGGCTACGTCCCCCCCTTCCGCCACCTCCCTTCTCCCCGGGGGGGGACACAAGAGCCTCCAGGTGACCCGCGGCAGGCGAGGGCACCCAGCTCAGCGATGGCTCCTGCCTCCCTGTCCTCGTCCCCTCCTCCTCCCCTGCGGTGGTATTTCCAGGGCCCTCTGCGGTGGTGCCAAGGCGGTGCTGAGCGGTGCCAGCTGCCACCCGCCAAGCCCGGGGGGGCGTTATTTTTAGCCCTGGCTGGGGATTTGGGTGCTAAGCAGCCGGCACCTTGCAAGCTGATTTGAGCGCTAAGCTGAAAAGCTGGGGACGTGGCCAAGGCGGGCACGGAGCCGGCCTGGCCCCCACCTGCCCCCTGCGCTGGGGGAAGTGGTACCCGAGCCCCCCCGCCCCGGGGAGGGGGCGCTGGGTGAGCGTGAGATGCCATGGGGTGGCAACCCCCCTCGCGCCACCTGTGTCCGTCACCCCCTCATGCCCGGGGACGCCGAGAGGCAGCGCTGCCAACCAAGGGGGAGTGGGAGTGCTGCCCCCCCCCCCCGGGCTGCGGGGGCTGGCACTGGGAGAAGCCGCCGTCAGCAGGGCAAGGCGGAAGTGGGAGCCATGCACCCCAGCCAAAGTCAACTCAGCCATCGCCGTTCCCAGGCTCTGTGCGCTGACGGGCACCCCAGTGCCTGGGGCCTGTGCCAGTGGGGTGCTACCCACTTCCCCCCCCCATCCCTCTCTTCCTCACACGTGTGCTCCTGCACCGTTTTTTTTTTCTCCCGGACTGTTTTGGGAGCAGCCAGGAACCTGCAGCATCCTGTTTCCCCAGGGGCCGGAGCTGCGGCGGGGCTGAGGCTGGGCTCGGCCCAGGTTTGGGCACCAGGCCAGCACCTGGACCTGGGGGACATGGGGACGCTCGGGGCCTGGTCCACCCCACTGCAGGGGCTGCAGCACCTGCATCACCGGGGGAGGGAGAAATGAGGGTGCTGAGCTCCTCTGGGAGCTGTGGCAAAGGAGGGGTGGCCGAGCCAGACACTGGAGCGCTGAGAGTGCCTGGCATCAGCACAAGGTGCCCCAAACTTCATGCTGTGCCCCCCCCCGCAACAAGCATCCCAGCCTCGCCGCATTCATCAGCTGCCCCCCCATGCCCATGCTGTCCCCACTGGGGTCCCCGATGGCTGAGCTGCCAGCTGGGAAGGAGCCGTGCCCCTGGGGACACAGTGGCAGGCTGGGGGCAGCGCACTGGGCACGGCAGGCGAGTGGCAGAGGGGACGACCTCGGCCCGTCTCCCCATCCCCCCCGCCGGCTACAGGGTGGTGCCCGCCGCTCACAAATGCCCTGCGGCCACCCCACCACGCCAGCTGGCTTCCAGCCCTGCCTAGCACCCGCTCCCTGCCCGCTCCTGCCTGCACACGCTGCTGGCAGGGCCCTCGCCCAAGCCCCAACGCGCTCAGCACCCGCCTCGCACCCTGCGCCATGGAGCCCAGCCTGACCCTTCTCCCTGCCGCAACTTTGCCGACGACGGCGCAGACACCAAGTCTGGCCCCGCACGGAAACGCTTCGTTCTTCCACCAATGACTGATTTATTGCCTGTAGCCGGGCTCACGGCACCCAACACCCTGCTGCACCGGGGACGGGCAGCGCGGAGCCAGCCGGCACTACCACCAGCTCCTCTTCCTCTCCTGAGGAAGCCGGCAGCGTCTCCGGCTGCGCCTGGGCCAGTGGGTGTTTGGCAGACGGGCACAGAGGCAGCTCGGCGCCGTACCCGTGCCAAGCTGGCGGCTCCGAAATGCCCGGTGCCGGTGGTGTGTGGCTGCACCCCACGGGCGCCTGTGGCTGCCAGGGGAGCTGATGGGGAGTGACGGCGGGGTACCAGCCCCAGCACCGCCCCGCCCTGGGGACAAGGGCCATTCCCCGAGGCTGCTGGGGGCAGCTTAAGGGTATTTTGCAGGGAGGAGGGAGGCTGCGGCGCTCAGCTCCCGGCCCCGCAGCGTGGGCTTTCCAAGCCACTCGCCGTTCATTTCTGAGCTTATTAAGAGCTGGGCTTTGTCAATAAGGCACCATGTAAAGCACATTGTTGTCTCTTAGCAACCTTAACTGGTTTAAGAAGAATTTTGTTTGGTTTTTTTTTCTCTTTTTTTTTTTTTTTTTTTCAGAATATAGAAGAAATGCACCAGGAAATGGCTGCGCCAGCTGGGTTCATCCGGGAGCACCAGCTCTCCCGTGCGAGTCGTCGGCGCAGCACAATGGCTTGGCCCTGGCTCCCCGGCGCCCAGCCCCAACTCCTGGCAAGACAGCCCTGCTCCCACTTAGAAAACGGGAGCGCGGGGAGCACTGGGAGGCTGCTGAGGGGGATAATGCAGAGCTGGGGACGGGCAATGCTGGCGACGGGGAGGTCACCAGGCCGTGCCGGGCTGACTGGGCTGGGCTAGCCGCGTATGGGCAGGGTGCAGGGACGTGGGGAGGGTGTAGAGGGACCATGTCCCTGGCACAAGGACAGGAGGGAGCTCTGGCCATGCCCCAGTGCTCTCTGCTTGGAGCCCTCCCCGCATCCCCAGCCCTGTCCCCGGCACAGGAGCTGGTTGGGGTGCCATGGCCAAGGACACCGGGCAGGCGGTGGCAAAGCAGATGGTACCCCAGGTCCCCCACTCCTGTCTGAGTGGGACCAGGACAGATGGGGACAGGGGTCCCACCATATCCCTGCCCAGGCTATACTGGGGTAACTGGTGCTGGAGCCAGTTAATGGCAAACAGCGCCGGGGAGCATTAACCAAAGTGGGGAGGGGAGCAGGGGTATAAACAAGCGCAGAAGGTGAATCTGCAACCGCAGGAAGTCAGTTATTAATTCGAGTGAGACATTTTGCCCCTTGATTTCCTGTAATCGCGCCTTTATGTAACGGTGGGGGAAGGGCAGGTGATGCTGTGGGGAGGGGGGCAGCCAGTGGGAGGGGGGGTGCGGGGTCCAGCATCTCCCACCCTGCACTCCTTCAGCTGCTCCCCGAGCCCCCTCGTGTCAGCCCCGAGGGAGAAGGGTGTCAGGGTGGGATCCCGCCAGCTCAGCATGCCACTGCCATGCCAGGGGGACATGGGGAGCCCCAAGCACGTCCTGTGCCTTCCCCACGGGAACTGCCCCCCCCCCCCATTCCCAGCCTGGGCCTCAGCGTGCTGGTGTCCCCTTAGGGACGTGGCCGGGGCCTCATGTCCTCATATCACCTCCTGGGTGGGGGCACAGGGGCCGGTAGAGGCGACCGCCCCCTGTGCGGTGCTGGCATGCAAACGTGGGCGTTTGTGCCTGGATGCGCTTGCACGTGTGGATATAAGTGCACGTGTGTCCATATGGGCACGTGCATATGCCAGTGCTTGTAAACTCACACATGTGCACACATGTCAGCGTGCATGTGCACACATTTGCATGTGTGCGCACACATATGCATTGCTGTGTCCCCCCCAGCACACTCCACGGGGCACCACCGTGCACATGCTGAGGAACATGGGTGCACACGCAGGGGAACACACGGAGTGCCGGGGCCCAGAGCAGCCCTTCATGCCGGCTGGCGGGCAGCCGGGACCGTGGCGGGCCGGGGGATGCACCACCCCTGCCTTCAATTGGCTGAGCAGTAAATAAATAAAAGGGAATTAAATAAATAGAGGCAAGTCGGTTTATATAATCGCTGGTACAGTTTGTCCTGAACCTCTGCACGGATTAGAGAGCTGGCACTGGCTGTGGGTCATTAGCAGCTGGGCTGAGCCCCCCCAGCGCGGCCGCCCCGGCCCCCCGGCCAGCGGCCCCCAACCTTGCCCCCTATTTACCTACCCGGGTACTTTTTAACAAGCAGCCTTGGGAAGAGCTGTGCACATGTGTGCGTGTGTGTGTTAAGGGCCTACATGGATGTGCGTGCATAGGTGTGCGTGTGCACATGCCTCTCGGCAAACATGCACGAGTATATATGTGTATGGGAGGGCACACACAGGTGTGCGCAGGCACCTGCCTGTGCCCAGGTGTGCCTGAGCATGTCAGTGCATGTGTACATGGGATTGTGAGTGTGTGGGCACGTCTTTATATGTGCTTGTGTCCATGCATGTGTGTTTGTATGCATGCATGGGTGTGCATACGTGCACATGCATACATATGTGTGTGTGTGTTTGCAAGTGTGTGCATGGCTCCACGTGTGCACACATGTGCTTGTGGGCGTGCACGCATAGGTGTGAGTGTGCACGGGGGGAGTGCATGCATGCCTGGGAGTGCGCATGTGTATGTGCATGCATGTGTATTTGCACGTGTTTGTGTGGGTGGGAGCATGCCAACACGTGTGTGCCTCTGTGTGGGGTGTGCATGTGCACACGTGTGCCTCTCTGCAAAGCGTGTGTGTGTGTGTGTTGGGGTGGGATGGACCACCACTCCCCCCCCAGCCCCGTGGCCCCCAAGGGAGGAGGTTACAGTGTGCCAGGACACACTGGGTGCCAGGAGACCAGGGTCCCCATGTCCTCACCTCCCGATCGCCCCAAATGCCCCCACAACCTCTCGGGCCCACAGCCCCCCCCAAACCTTGACACCCCCCCCCCCATGCCCCCCGGCTTTCCCAGCATCTGCAACCCGGGGGGCGGGGAGGGGGCACGGCACAGCATCCCACGGCCCGGTCCCCGCCGGCGGCCCTGGGGTGCCCCGGAGCCCCGCGGGACGCAGCTCGGCTGCCGCCCGGTGCCGGGGCGGAGCGTGGCCGTGTGCGCTCTTCTGCTGCCACCTAGTGCTCGCCCACGGGCGAGTCCCGGTCCCGGCCCGCGGGGACCGCGGGGAGCCCATCGGCCGTGGCCTCCGGTCACCGGAGCGAGCCGTGCCCCGGCTCTGGGTGCCTTGAGGAAACCACCTGAGAACTGGGGGGGGTGGGGGGTGTCACCTTGGTCCTCCTCTTGGGTAGGTGCTGGTGGGCGGGGACCCTTTTGCTCTGGACCCCGAGGTTTTGGGGGGGGTGTCTTTGGCTCTGGGGGGGGGGCACATGGAGCAGCAGCATCCTAGGAACTAGGGGGAAAAAAAAAAAAAAGCCTTTTCTTGTATAAACCCTACGGCACCACACCACGAGGGAAAGGTCTGATGACATTGGATGCTGCGATGCTGTCTGGATGCCCCTTCACCTCCCTGCTCCCCCCCCGCCATTCCCCCCGTCCCCCCCCCGGGGGCACAGGCTGTGGCGAGGGGTGCAGGATCCCAGTTTTACCCACCAACGACTGTCCCAGCCCACTTTGCCGCTGGAAGGGATGGTGCCGACACGCTGCCAGGGGCTAGTGCTGCGGGTGGCTGCACCGGCCCAGGGCAGTGCCGGGCATCTCGCTGTCACTGCAGCAGTGAAGTACCGGTCTGCAAACCCACTGCCACCGCAGTCCCCAGTGCACGATGCTGGTGAGCAGGTTTCCTCCCTTTCTCCTGAGGCAGCTGAACTTCCCTGAGATGGATGGCTCACCCTGCGCTCAATACCTGCTGACTCAGGGTCTTGTGTGCTAGCATTGACTGATGGGCCCGCTGCATCCCTGCCTGGGCTCAGCAGTAAATCGGCTGTGCCAAAGCCAGCCGAGCCCGTGAAACGCTCGTGTGCAGACGCTCGCTCCAGCCCCGCGATCGGAGGGGGTGATGGATGGGGTGTCATCAGAGATTCGGGCTCCTTGGTGCTTTGCTCAGGGATGTCTCATCAGGAGACACCGCAGAGGTATTTTTAGCTGCGTAATTCATCGCTACCTACAGCCTGATTAATTTTTTTCTCCATTGGTCAATCCATTACGTGTCCTTCACCTGATGGATGCGCGCTGGGAGCTGAGTGGGCTGGGAGGGGCTCGTGCAAAAAGTCTGGGTGCTGGGTGCGTCCCTCTGGGTCAGCTCCAACCTTTGCTCCTGTTTTATATGGGTAACGCAAAATGCAACAAGCAGCAGGGAGACACCCACCCCCCCCATCTCAGGGGGCTTGCGACTGCTGGTGCCACCCAGCTGGGCAGGATGCAATGGTGAGTGGCCGTGGAGCAGAATCAGTGCCGGGAGTGTGTGTTGACAGTGGACTGGCTCCCAGGATGCTCCAGCCTTTGCCAGAGCACTTTCCCAGCCAGAGATCCCCAAATGGGAGCCAGGGAGAGGCTGCAGCATCCCACATGTTTCATCCTCAGTGAAAGCATCGCCACTCAGCCCTGATTCAGCAAAACAGTGGGTTTTTTTTTTTTTTTTTTTTTTTTTCCCAAAGGCTGCTGCTCCTAGCATGAGGACAGACAGTCCTGGGGGCTGCCAGCATCTGCTGCCAGGGGTGCGGGCACAGGAGGTGGAGTCTCAAAATATTTTGGGGGTTAAAAGCAGGCAGCTGATATGCTTGTCCCCTTGGTGGGAAATGCGGGCTGAGGGATCTGCAAGGACCAGTCTTATTCAGGATTTAGGGTCCCATTTGTGTTCACTCACCTCCTCATGTGCCCACTGCCCCCTCCCAAACCCTGCGAGCGCACACAGAGAGCCGGCACACATGGGTGCACCATGGGGCACCCAGCAGTGGGGCCACCCTGACACACCCCCCCCCCCCCCCCCCCCCCCCAGCCCCTGGGCTCCTGCCAGCCCCTCTTCCGGCCTGCCAAGCGTCACCCACCGCCCCCGTGTCCCGGCGCGACCCGGCTCCCCCACACTGGTGGCTGCGGCTGGAGGCGGCACGGGGCTGCAGGGCTGCGGGGGCTGCCTCAAAGGCCCAATTTTCTTGCTCTGAAGCCCCAGCTCTGTTTGCGGCGGCCGCCGGGGCCGCAGGGCCGCCGGGGCAGTGTGGGTGCTCCTGAATGAAGGGGCACCGCGTTCCCGCCACAGCGTAGGGGGCTGCCGGGGGGGCCGACAAGCCAGTGCCCTCCACCTACAGCCCTTTGATACTGGCCCAGCCTCTTGCCCTGGAAGCCGCAGCCACCCACGGCAGGGCCCGCAGGGCAGGATCTGGTCTCCCACTCTGTGCCTGCCCTCTGCGCCCAAACCCCGGTGGAGCTGGCGCGACCCTGGGTGCCATCCCTGCCACAGGGATGGGGACACCCGAGTGTCCCCCTGCCTGACACCCCCCCCCCCCCGCCCCGTGGCACTGGGGGCTTTTAGGCTTCCCTCCCAGGCCTGAGCTGCTGCAGTAGCAGCGGCTGGTGCTTCCTGGGAGGAATCTGCTCAGCCCATCTGCTTCCCAGAAATCCCAGCTACCAGCCCGGAGAGCTGCAGGGTCCCTCGCGAAGGGAGAGGGGTGCTTGGGGGCGGCTGCAAATGCCTGGGCAGAAACCTCGGCTCAACTTCTTGCTGCAAAGCTGTGGAAGGATTCCTCTCCTTCCCAAAACCAGCCAGGGCTGTGCTCAAACCTGCCTTAAGTCCACCTTAAGGCAATCCCCAGCCCCTGCCTTGAGGCAGAGCAGGTGCTGGGTTATGGACAGACAGACGCCCGCGTCCTCTTGCAGGCACCATCCCAAGGACAGGGGCTGGCAGAGGTTGGCTGCAGCTGACACGCCAGCAGAGACTGTCATGGCCAAGCGGGGAGATGCTGTTCCCTGCTGGCAGCAAGATTTTGTCCAAAAAACATTCACGGAAGCAAAGTACCTGGAGTGAGCCCCAGGCCTGGCCAGGACCCGGGGCAAGGCCAAGGTCAGCAGGAAGGAACAGAAAGCCAAATCGCTGACGCAGAGAAACCTCCTGACCAAATGAGCATCGGCAAGTGGATTGCACCTCAACCTTCCTCCCCCTTGGTCCCAGCCAGGACGACAGCATAACCCCCACATCCTTGGCCGAAAGTCCTGCTCTTGTCCCGCGATTGGGCTCCCCACTCCAAAATCAAGTGGCCGAGACCTGACCGTGACTCCCCAACGGGGCCGCACCCACTCACCATCCACCATGTCTTCGCCCTCGTGTCGTAGCACAGCTGCCACTTCACCGAGCCCTCGGCCGCCGGTGCTGCCGCCGTGCCCAGCGCCTCCATCCCCACCCGGTTACTCCAGGAGGTCCCGGGCATGACGCCCCGCTCCTGGTGCCATCACAGACCCTTTTTCCCCCAAAAAACACTCAGAGCAGCCCCCAAGCCCGGAGGGCACTTTGGGAAAAGCAGCTGGGATGGAGGCAAGGAAAAATCCCTGGTCAAGGAGCTGTCTGGGCTGCCCCCAAGGGAGGCGGGTCGGACGCTCTTGGTTGGGCTGGTGGGTGGTCACTGCACTGCAGCGGCTGTGCCAGCGGCTGGCCGGGCACGCCTGCGGGGCAGCACCCACGTCAGGAGGGTCCCAGGGGGGTGTGGGAAGACAAAGGAATCCGCGGGGTCTCTGAGGATTTTGGAGTTGCTTCGACTTTGTCTTCCCAGGGAAGGGGCTGCTGCAGGTACCACCTACACCCCACAAGCCCCCATGCCAGGGACGCTCAAAACCAGACAGCTGCACAGACACGTCCCTGCGTGGCTGACGGACTCCCACGCCGCCCCTTCCAGCACTGCCTGCCTGCATCCTCCCAACACACGTACACCGAGCGCAGCATGCTCAGCTGGGGGGGGGACCTGCTCCCCTCTGGCTCTCATATCTCAAGGATGAAGGGGGGGGTGTGGGAGTCTCATCCGAGGGACCGGGGGGCTGGGGACTGGCAGGGCTTGTGAGGGCTGATCTCTGCTCACAGTGTGCTGGCAGGATCCTGTCACCGGGGAAAAGCAATCGCAGGTCCCAGCCGGGGAGCCCCAGCCCGATTGCCCTGGCTTGGTCCCAGCGTGACCCGGCCCCAAGGATGTTGGAGGCTCCTGGGGGCGGGGGGGTGACGTCCTTTGGGCCCCACATGCTGCAGGGATCACCGAAGGATCCCAGCTGGGGTCATGCCTGGCCCCTGCACTGAGCCTGTCGCCCGCTCCCTACCCAGGAATGAGCTTTCCTGGACTTGGGGCTCTGTCCCGGGGGAACCCCAACCTCCAGCAAGTGCTCAGGGCTCTTAGTTGTCCATGTCACCAGCAATTTAGATGGATTTAGTATCCGTCCTCCCAGTAATTACAATTTGGCTCAGGTTTTGGGGGTTGCGTGCTCATCACCTCTTCTGTGTGTGGTTGAACCGTTGGTTATGGCTTCATTATCCTCAGCTGCAGCTGGGTCCTTCCTGGCCCTGCCCGCTGGGACAAACCTGCTGGGTGCCCTGCCTTCCCCCTTGCTGCCTGCCTGCCCTCCTGCCTGCTGCCCACTGGTTTTCCAACCCTGCCTAATTGCCCAGCCAATGTGCTGTCAGAGCCCGGCTGCTCCAGGCTCCTCTCTGCGGCTCTGCCAGGAGATGCAGCAGCTCCCTGGGACATCCCTGGAGCCCGGTGACCCATCGGTGATGCTGGCAGCAGGCAGGCGAGACCCAGGGTTTTGCTGGGAGGATGGGAGGATTGTGGAGGTTTGGGGTTTTTGGGGTTTGAAAGCCCAGGAATCACAGGAGAAGCTGGTTTTATGCTGAGCTGGGGATTTGATGACGTTTGGGGATATTTAAACAAGAGGCTTTTGGGAACGGCTGGGGTGCCAGGGGGTGTGGGCACCACTGCGGACACAGTGCAGAATGACTTGGGGATGGGGAAAATGGCCGTGTAGGGAGGGAAACAGTGTGAGAGGCAGGTTGCAGGTGTTCGGCTCCTGGAAATAATTAATTTCAAGGCCTGGAGATTACTTTCTGACTTTTTTTTCCGAATACAAATTTTTTACCCTTATTTTTAATCAAAAGCTAGGATTTTTTTGGGGAAAGAACTCAGGAACTTTTCATGAACATTTCTCCTTTCGATGAGACTTGTTTTCATCCAAACGAGGGCTTGGGGCAGAACACAACCCCAAAGGTGAGCCATGGGAGCAGCTTAGCGTTGGGTGCCAGGGCTGGAAGGGAGATGTTTGGGGTGAGGGTGCTGGAGGGTGGCACTGGGCAGCAGCGGGTGCAGGCCCCTCAGCAGAGGTGGGGGCAGATGGACTGCACTGAAGGAGGAAAGTCTTCCTGTTTAAGAATTGCTGTTTGTCTTGAAAAGGATGGTTTTAAAGCGGCGTGTGCCTGCATGCATGTGATAATGTTTGCACGAGCTCACAGGTGTGTTTGTGTGGATATGCATGGTGTGGCACGTGTGTGTGTCAGTACGTGCAGGTGACGTGCAGACTGTAAGCAGAGGAGACACGTCCTGCTCAAAGCAGGGCTATCCTGCCCTGCAGCTGCAATGCTGGCAGAAGCAGGGAGGAGATGCCACAAGACAGCACCCAAAAAATACATCAGAGGCTGGAGAGACCTTGGTGGAGTTGGGAAGGGCCTGGCACATCCCTGGCTGTGGGAAAGGGTCCTGGCAGGATCTGGAGGGACCCTGCACCTCCTGCGGGCACTGCAGCCCTGCCAGGATGGTGGACATGGCAGGGGGGGCACCGTGGGAAATAGGATGCTACCAGGGCTGAGGGGGTAACATGCAGCCAGCCTGGTTTAGTGGAGCTGGCCCATCATCATGGGCATCACCCTGATTTTATGGGAGTTTGGAAGTGCTTTTTATGTGCCAGTGGGAGGCAGAAGGGCAGTGAGGGGGAGGTAGTTGCACTGCTGGCTGCCATGCCAGGCATTGGCACCCACCCTGGCGTGGGCCGGCTCTGCCGTCCCTGGGGCAGAGCTGCCAGGAAGCAGAGCTCCAGGGAAGCAAACATGGGGATGGGGCTGAGCCAGCTGTTCCAGCCGCGGGGGGGGCCTGGGACAGGACTGCCTCAGCATCCCCACACTTCCCAGGACGATCCTGTCTCCTCTGCTTCATCATGGATCCGTCGGCGCAAAGCCCAGCTCTCCATGCCTCGGTTTCCCTGGCAGGCAGGGCTCTGCCTACCTCTGCAGCTCCCTGCATCACCTCCCGGGGCATCCCCCATCTCCTCCTGCCCATGCCTGGGGGCCCCATCCCTGGAGCTGTACTGCTCCCCACCCGGCTCCCTGTGCGTTCCTGCTGCCTGCGCTGCCACCTCAGGGTGGGGGGTGTGTGTGTGTGCGTGTGTCAGTGTGCACATTTGTGTGGGTACTTGCGCGTGGCTGAGGGCGTGGGTGTGCACACACATGTGGTGCTGTGGATGTGTGTGCACATGTGGGTGTGCGCGGGCATGCCTCTGTGCACTTGGTCTCCACGCACACGCTGGGGTGGGTATGCATGTGCGTGTGCTGGCACACACGGATGTCCATCCTTCATGCCTCCTGCTGCTGCCACCAGTGACCCCAGTCCTCCGCTGTCCTACAGCTATTGCCCAGGGGCGGGGGGGTGCAGTCAGGCCCCGCTGGGGCCATGCAGTAGTGATCAGGGGCCAGCATACGAGATCAGACCAGGCCACTCAGGTCCCACTGGGCCCTGCACATGTTCCCTCGCTACCCCGTGCCTCAGTTTCCCTTGGCATATTTTTGTTCCCTGTTGTCCCTGACCCCACCTTCTGCTGGTCTCTGCAAGACATGACGATCCCGTGGGAGCAGTGTGGGGCCACCCTTGCTCACGCTGCGGAGGCACAGGGAGCAGTGAGATGGAAGAGTGAATCCATCACCTGGGCTCACGTCCCCAGCTGGGGGAGTTGGGGGCTCTGCTTTAACCCCCACATGGCACCCCTCCCATGAGGGTCAGCGTCTGGAGCCAGGGTGCTGGTGCCTCCCTGGGGCCATGGCAGCTTCTCCAGCCTCTAAGCCAGGATCACCGTGCCCAGAACAGAGCATTTCTTTGTGATGTGACATTTAGAGGTGGAGAGGAGAGAGGGGACCCTCTTGGGGAGGGATGATGACAATTTTCCCCCACCTGCTTAGACCCATCTCTGAACAGGGCACAGCACACCGCTGCCTCCTGCCCCCAGGACCTGCGAGCTCCCTCTGTGCCTGCCCCCGAGATGGGGTAAACGCTGCACCCCGAAATCATCCCACCTGTTAGGGCTACGCAGGCAGGACAGAGCCCCCCCCCGGAGCCGTACAACCAGGCGACACCCCCCTCCCCCAGGGACAACGACAGACCCCCGAGAGCTGTACAAGCCAGACAGCCCCCCTTCCCCCGGCGCAATGGGGGCAGGACGGATTTGCCCCCGCTCGGAGCAATGTGGATAGGACAGCACACCCCACACCCCCCCGCCCCGAACTGGGGCAGGACCACCCTCCCCAACCCCCCCGGGCAATGCGGATGTGACAGACCCTCCCGGCACCGTACGAGCAGGACCCCCTCGGGATCCACACGTTCAGGACAGCCACCGCCGGGGCTGCACGGAACAGGGCTTTCCCCCCACCCCCCCAAAAAAAACCAAACCCAAACCCCTTGGGGGCGGTGGAGGGGGGGGGGGGGCGGTGCCCGCCGGCTCCTTTAAGGCGGGGGCGGCGGGGCTGACGTCAGGAGCTGTCCCCGGTGCTGAAGCAAGATGGCCGCCCGATAGTCAACCGGGGCGGCGGCGGCGGTAACGGCGGCGGCGGCGGCGAGCGGCCCCCCTCCCGCCCCCCCCCTCTCCCCCGCGCCTCCGGTACCGCCCCCGGGATCAGGACCATGTCGCTGCTCTGCGTTGGAGGTACCGGGGGGAGAAGGGGACGCGACGCGGGAATGGGGAGGGGGGGATAGACATGGGAGCCCCGGTGCACGGGGAGGGGGGGGTGGCGAGGGGGGGGCCTCGCCCCCTGCCCTACCAGGGCAGCGAGGCCCCCCCCCCCGGCCCCCGCCACTCCCCCCCCATCTCCACCGGGCACCGGGAGCCCCGGTGCCCGGTGGAGATGGGGGGGGGGGTCGTGAGAACAGCTCCATTCACAAAAAACGGCACGTGGATTTATGAATGAACCGGCGGGGGCGCGCGCGCGGCGCCGGGCCCGAAAGTGGGGGTGGGGAAGGGGAGGGGGGGTGGGGCGTGTGAGCTCACCCCGCTCGTCGGGGTGTCGTGTCCCCCCCCTCCCCTCCCAAAATCCCTCCCCGCCGAGGGGGCTCCCCCCGCACCTCCTACTCCAGCCTCTCCCGTCTATCCCTCTCCGCCTTCCCGCCCCCTCCCTTCCTCCCCCGGAGCCACCTTCTTCCGCCTCCCACCCCCCCCGCATCTCTCCGCACCCCCCCAAAAGCAGACCCCGCACGTGCCCACCCCCACCCGTCCACCCTCCCCCTCCCATGTCTCCCCAAATACCCCCCCACCCCAAGCACACCTCCCCCCCGGCATCTATCCTCAAGCACGCCCACCCCACAGACACAGCCCCCCGCATTCCCAAACAGCCCCCACCCTAAACACGCTCCAGACGTAGCCCTCCCAACACCCCACATCTATCCGCAGGCCCCCCGATTCCCAACGCCCCAGGCACCCCCTACCCCAAACACCCCCCCGCTCCCAAGCATCATCTGTCTCCAAGAACCTCCACATTCCCAGTCCCCCCAAACAAACCCCATACGCCCCCAAATCCCCCTATTTTTCCTCGTGCCCCCCGCAACCTCCTAAATACTCCCCCAAATTACACTCCCAGCACCCCCCCCCCGCCCCCAGCCCCTATGTCCATGCAGGCGTTGCCCCACCTTGGGCACGTTGATGCTGCTGGAGGGGTTGTGGGCAGCTGAGGGGTGGGGGGATCAGGGCAGGAATGGGGTCGTCTGGTGCCGGTGGGGGCCCAGTTAGGGGTGCTGGTCACCCCATACTGGAGGGACTGGGACGAGCGTGCAGGTAGGGGATCCCTGCACACCAGCACGCTGAGACCTTCCCAACTCAGTGCGCAGATGAACCCTGCAGCCTCGGGTTCAGCCTCGCTGCTGGTTACTCTGGATTGAGTGCTCAGTCTGGGCGGGGGGGGGGAGAAGTCCGGGAGGGTCGCTTTCCCCCCACCCCAGGCCCTGCAGCACCCCGATGGGGAGGGGGTGGCACCTGTGTGTCCCAGGGGTGGCGGGACAGAGGCGGCAGAGTGGCAGCTAGGGACAAGGTGGGGAACGGGGTGTTCCCCCATCAGTGTCCCCTCCCTGGGGGAAATCAGGAGAAAAATGGGGGCTCCCACACTGCCGCCTGTGCTCCCCCCCCCCAAATTGTCCTTGTCCCTGAGGTGCTGTCACAGCCCCCTCTCCCGTGGCAGTGCCACGAGAGCGTGCAGGGAGCTGTGCCTCTGTGTGCCCCCCAGCCAGGCACCAGCCAGCCCCAGACTTGGGGTCCCCCCCTCTGGCAGGGGGAGGGCCACGTCTTTACGCCTGTTTGAGGGACTGTCACACATGGTGACATCCTCAGTGAAGCCGGGGGCGGATGGTGAGAAACAGCTCCTGGTGGGTTCGGGCTTCCCCCGCTGCCCCGTCACTGCTCTCTGGGGGCAGCTATTTTTGTCACCCTATTTTTGGGGTCCCAGGGGTGGAGGTGCCACCCCAGAGCCTCCCCCAGTCTTCCCCTGCCCCTCCCAGGGGGCTGCGACCACGTGCAGCCCCCCCAAGGGCTTCGTGCTGCGGCGGGTGCACCTGGGTGACAGGCACTGGATTGGCACTGGGAGGTGTGGGGTGAGCAGGGACAGGGGTGCGTGGCTGGGGTGGGGGGTGTCTGAAGTGGCGTGAGGCAGACGGACAGATGGACGGGCGGGTGGATGGGAATCCAGAGAGACAGATGGAGAGACAGATGGACAGATGGATGGAGGGGTGGGGAGAGGCGAGCAGGTAGACAGAGGGGTGGGTGGATGGACGGACAGAGGGGTGGATGGACAGAGGGAGAAGATGGGGATGGATGGATGGATGGACGGACAGATGGAGGGAGGGAGGGGGTGGATGGAGAGACAGGTGAGTGCATGGATGGTCAAAGGATAGGTGGACAGAGACGTGGGTGGATGGACAGACAGGTGAATGGATGGACAGACAGAGGGATGGACGGACAGAGGGATGGGTGGACGGACAGAGGGATGGACAGACAGGCCTCTTGTGGGATGTCTACAGCCCAGCCTGGTTTTTACGTCGTTGCCAGTCCGATCCCCGCCAGCCGCCTTCTGCCTCAGTTTCCCCAACTGGCCAACACCCCCTGAGAGGAGGCTGATTACCCCAGCCCTTGGGTCTTCTAGCCTGCTGTGGGGGTACCCAGCTCCCGTGGGGCTCCTGCTGTCCCCAGCTCCTTGTCTGGGGGATCGGCTTGAATTTAACCCAAGGGTGGCACTCTGGGACCTGCTGGTGGGTGGGAGGGTTGCACAGCCTGCTCAGAGCCGTCAGCTGCAGATGGTGGCAGCAGGACTTCTCCCTGGCAGTAGATGACAGCCAGGAGAGCCACGTGTTCCCTGGGTAATTGTTCCTGTCAGCTCGGGTATTTTTGGAGCTTTTCCTTCCTCTGCTCTCCCATTTCGGAGGCAGCGGCTGGTGGAGAGCGGTTGGCCCTGGGTGGTGCGTCTGGGTCTGGGGCAAGGGCGAGCTCCCACACTGGGGGCCCTGGTGCAGCTCCGAGTACGTGCCACAGGCAGATCCTCGTACCAAACGCTGCATTATAGTATAATAATACATAATAATGTGCAATATATATTATAAATATATAATATAATATTACAATACACAATGATGATGGCCATCCCCATGCAGTCCCCTGCGCTCCCAACCTGGCGACGCTAGGGGATGTTTGGGATCCCAGAGCCTCCTGGCTGGCCTCCAACCAACTCCCCATCCTGCGGTGAAGCCACAGCTCCCGGAGTCCTGTGATTCCCTGGGAACACAGCTGCCAGTGACGCAGCTGGCAACCTTCCTTGGGGCAAAGTCACTGCAAAGAGCTGCCCAATGCGCGACCCTCTCGGCAGCACAGGGCAAGTGGCTGAGCCAAAGGATCCCCAATTATTTTCTGAACGGTGTGCTGAGGCTCAGCCAATGATCCCCCCCCCACCTCAGCTTCCCCAGAGGTACCCCGGGGCCAGATGGAGCTGCTTGTGCCATGTCGCCTCCTCTGAACCCTGCCGGGCCTGTGGAGCCAGCGGCAGCCCCCCCGGCCCCTCCAGCACTGGTGGCGAGTGATAAGCGGCTGGCGAGTGGCACATCTCTGAAATCAAATTACCTTTGATATCACGATGGCTATTTTCATCCCTCCTCAGTCACGTTGGTCCTGCTGGCACCCGTTGCCACCTGCTGGCACCCGCGTCATTTAACCGTTCTCCGGGTGCTGTGTCATTCCCTCCTGGCCTGGTCCCCTCATGTGAGCCCTGAGGACACCCCTCACCCCCCCCACCTGGTATCGACAGCGTTGGTACCTGGCTCTGCCCAGCTGCCTGTTTGCCTCACCAGTGTGGGCAAAACCCGGGTACGAGCCCCCCCACACCTCCCGCTCGCAGCACTGGTGTCAAGCTGGGAGGGGATCCATCAGAATCGGGAGCACTTTTTTCCTACCGTGCTGAGCAGGATCCATCCCAGATGCAACCACCCCCTCCTGCATGCAATCAGCCAGTTGGGAGGGGTCCCCAATGGCAGGATGGGAACCACCCCCCCCTCCAGGAGGGGGGACAGGGCTGGGGTGCAGTGGGGTGCATTTTAGGAGTGCTGCGCCGGAGTTGGGGGACCATCTCCACCACCCCTGGGGCTGTTGTGGAGCGCAGGAGGGTTACAGCCTCCCCCCGCCAGGTTTCCTGTATGAAATCTGGGTCAGCAGTTTGGCAGGTGGTGAGAACCTGAACCCTGGTGCTGCTGAGCTGGTGCCCCACAGTGGGGATTGGAGCTGGGGGAAGGTTCCCCCAAACCTCCCCCCTTTCCCCTGGATGTGTATGGTAACATCATCTGTTTCGTCAAATGGATCCGAACTCAGAAGCAGGGGTGGGGGAGGAGGGGGGCAAGGGGGATTGAACACCCCTTTAGCAGATGAAGGCTGGTCATTTGGGGTTGCAATGAGATGTTTCAAGTTGTCCCAAAGTGGCAATTTTTTTTGAGGGGGGTGCACTCCCCTCTGGTGCCCACCTCCAGTTCATGCCTGATTCCATTCCCTCACGCCCGGCACTGGGCACTCCTGATTTACAGCAGCAGGAGGGATCCCACCGCCCTCCCCCACCTTGCAGCTGGGTCTGGGGTCCTTCCACCCCCTTGGCACCCTGGTGGGGGTCACCAGCCCCCGGCATGGGGCTCAGACTGAATCTCCTCCCTCTTTGTCCCCACAGTTAAAAAGGCCAAGTTCGACGGGCCCCAAGGTAAGCAGCCCCCCCACCCAGCGCGAGGCTGGGGCTCAGCTCTCGGGTCAGTTGGACGTGGCAGGATCAGAGGAAGGGCTGAAGGGTGGCGAGGGGACCCCGGGCTCAGCGTCAGCTCTGGAGGCATCATTTGGCAAGGGTGGGTGGGAGCACACACAGCTGGGGGTGCTCTGGATGGGATGGGGAGTATCTCAGCCAAGCCGCCCCTGGCAGTGGTAGGGTGCCAGGGCTGGCATGGGGAGACCCCATGGGAGGGGGGCAGTGGGGGGTGTCTGGGGGATGAGGGCATGGTCGGGGAGGGGGGGGCACCGGGGCCACTTCACCCTCCGCTTGCTCCCACAGAGAAGTTTAACACCTACGTGACACTGAAGGTACAAAATGTCAAGAGCACAACCATCGCGGTGCGGGGCAACCTGCCCTCCTGGGAGCAGGACTTCATGTTGTGAGTGTCCAGGGGCCATCCTGGCGTCCCCCACCCCTGCTGCTTCCCCATATCCCCCATCACGGG
Organism: Grus americana; assembly: GCF_028858705.1. NCBI lineage: Eukaryota > Metazoa > Chordata > Aves > Gruiformes > Gruidae > Grus > Grus americana. The sequence continues at coordinate 6,287,016 of NC_072879.1, forward strand.
GAGGTCCCCCACTGCCATTGCTCCCCCTGGCCCCAGCCCTGGGGGGCTCACCTGAGGCCGAGGGGGCAGGCAGAGCCTGGGGTGGCCCTGGCAGGGGCTGCTGGGGAGGGGGGTGACCTGACACTTCTCCCCCTTCCCCAGCGAGATCAACCGGCTTGACCTGGGCCTGACGGTGGAGGTGTGGAACAAGGGGCTCATCTGGGACACCATGGTGGGGACAGTGTGGATACCCCTCCGGACCATCCGGCAGTCCAATGAGGTAGGGAGTCGGGCACGTCCATCCCCCCACCAGACCCCAAGGGACATGTAGCTGTCCTTCGGCAGTGGTGGGGGCAGAGCCTTCCCCATCCCTGCTTGGAGAGGACTCTGCTTGGGGCCAGACCCTGTGTGCGTGGGGTTGTGGGGCTGGGAAAGTGGGGTCCTTGGCTGCTCTCCTCATCTCCATTTCTGCCCTGCAGGAGGGCCCTGGGGAATGGCTCACGCTCGACTCCCAAGTCATCATGACCGACAACGAGATTTCAGGCACCAAGGACCCCACTTTCCACCGTATCCTCCTCGACACCCGCTTTGAGCTGCCACTGGGTGGGTACCATCCCTGGGCACCCCAAAACTGGGGTGCATCCTTCCTTGTCCCCAGCCCTAGGGATGCTCATGGTGCTCGGGGCTGGGGCTGAGGGTCTGATCCTGTAGCCCCAAAAGCTGGGGAGCTGTTTTGGGGGTGGTGTCTGTGCACCAGTTGAGGTCTTTACCCTTGCAGATATCCCCGAGGAGGAGGCCAGGTATTGGGCCAAGAAGCTGGAGCAGCTCAATGCAATGCGGGACCAGGACGATGTAAGTCACTGCAGAGCCAGGTCCAGGGCGAGGGCTGGGCAGGGAGCAGCGGGGCTGCAAGCAGGCAGCCCTCACCGGCCTGTCTCTCCCCAGTATGCCTTCCAGGAGGAGCAGGAAAAGCCTCTGCCTGTTCACAGCTCCCAGTGCTGTAAGTGCTGCCCTGTCCCTGCCCCACTGTGAGACCCACCCATTGCCCCACCTCCCCACAGCAGGGTTGCGTAGGAGTGGGTTCCGTGCCCGCCTTGGGGTCATTGGACCCCAATCCAAGTGGGGCTCAACCTCACCCCATACCCTATCCCCGTCCCCGATCCCATCCTCCCTCCCGTGTCTGCTGGTGTTTCTTTGCTGTTTCCCTGCCCCACAGTGTGTGAGCACTCCCGTGGGGCTGAGCCGTAGGGGACAGGGGCACGGAGGGGCATGGCAATGGGGCTGGTAAGGACTGTCCCCTGGGGAGCCTGGGCGAGGGGCAGCAAGGCTGGTGAGGGGGCTGCTTGGTAGGGTTGCTGGCAGAGGAGTCTGGGGGATTTGAGGTGGCAGCTCAGTTTGTCACAACCCGTGCCTCAGTTTCCCCTTCTGTAATCACGCCAGGGCCATGCACAGCCTGGCACTGTCCCAAGCACAGCTCAGTGTCTCTGTGCCCAGCCCCAGGCCCTGTCCCCTGTGTAGTTCGGTGCCACCATGCCTCACCATAACACTGTCCCCAGCCCAGCTTGGTGTCACTGTGCCCAGGCCCAGGCACTGTCCCCGGTGCGCTTCAGTGCCACCGTGCCCATCCCTAGGCTCCATCCCCTCCCATCGCTGTACTGCATTGCCCAGCCCCAGTCCCTGTCCCCGGCACAGCTCAGTGCTCATCCTGGGTGCTGTTCTCAACCCGTCCTGGGGCACTGTCCCCTTTCCAGCTCGGTGCCACCATGCCTGGGAGATGCTGGTTCCTCCCAGCCAGCTCCTGCTGCTGCCCTGGAGCTGCCTCCATCCTTATTGTCTCTGCCCCCCCCCTTTTTTTTTTTTGTAGGCAACTGGAATTATTTTGGCTGGGGAGAACAGCAGAGTAAGTATCCTGTCCCTTCCTCTCCTCCCAGCCTGGCAGTCCCCAGCGCATCCCCCTTTGCCATGTCGTAGTCTAGCCTGGGGCTCAGGGGACCTGGAGTTCATGTCCAGCCTGCAGCCTCGCGCTGTGGCTCTGTGCTGGGTGAGGACGGAGGCACCGAGTGCCCTGTCCGGGGCAGGGCTGTCCCCACAGGCTGGTGGGGACACGGCGCTGTGAGGCTCTGTGCCCTCGGGGTGCCCTGGTGGCAATGAGCTGCTACGGGTTTGCCTCTGTGGCAGGACATCAGTGGGGCAGAGGGAGGGTACCTGCACCCTGTCCTCCTCTTCCCCCCTTCTGTATATCCCATTCCCTGCCCCTGCCCTCCCCTCATCCCCCAAAACCTTTCTGCAGAGGGGAACACGTGCAGGTTGCCCCTCACCCCTTCCTGGGTCCATCTCCCCAGCACAGTCCCACAGCGGTGGGGACACGGTGGTGCAATAGCAGGGCAGCGCCAGGCGCGGGGCAGATTTGGGGCATCCCTGGCCACAACGGCTGCGGGGCCGTCCACCGTCCCACTCACTGCGGCCCCTTGCAGACGATGACCCTGACAGCACCGTGGATGACCGGGACAGCGATTATCGCAGCGAGACCAGCAACAGCATCCCGCCACCGTACTACACCACCTCCCAGCCCAACGCCTCTGTCCACCAGTACCCCATGAGGCACCAGCAGCAGAGCTCCCGTGACTCCTACACTGACTCCATGCAGAGCTATGAGATGGACTACTCAGACCAGCGTCCCATCAGGTAGTGTTGGCGCAGCCACTTTTCCCCCGGGACCTGCTCTCTCAATCCCCCTGCCAGGTGGCAGAGGCCAGCAGGTCCCCGGGGTGATGCCAGAGATGGCACTCCCAGGACGGTGGGTGACAGAGGGAAGGATGCTGAGATGAGGAAGAGGGGGATGGTGCCGGCCCCAAGCCTTTGCTTCTCACTGAAAAGTTTTCAAGCTTTTTTGGGTCACTGCCCTCCTCTGTCCTTGCTGCGCTTCGGGACCCCAAGGCCCAGCTGTCCTTGCTGGAGGCCAAGCTAGTGGGATGTGGCCTGGCTGGGGACACAGATGTGGCTGTAGGCAGAGCTGCAGGCAGGGATGCCTGCCCAGTGCTTTGTCCCTGCGGTCGCAGCACAGCCTAGTTCCTCACCAGCATCCACCAGGACGGAGCCTCCCTGCCGGCATCCCCACGGCAGCAGGGGATGCCGGGGCATGGTGGGTGGTGGTGGCGCGGCACCCGGAACCTTGCTGATCATCTTCCTCTCCTCCCCGGCAGACGCTATGGTAGCGTAGACTCTGCCGCAAACGGACGCAGCGACGCTGAGTCCGCTTCCGAGTCGAGCAGGCGGACCAGCCGCCAGCCTTCCCTTGAGAGCAGGCGGTCCCTAGACCTATCAGATAGGTGGGTCGCTACCTCGTCGCGTGCCGTGTGCCGTCGCAGAGTCCTGTGGTCGGTCCTTGCAGCCGTGGTGAGGCCAACACCAGTCCCGGCAAGGGCGGCCTCGTGCCACTGCGGGGTCCCCCTCTCCCCGCCCCGGACCACCTTGCAGAGGAGCAGTGTTGGGATGCTCCAGGCATCTTGGCCCTGTGGTGTCCTTTCTTGCTGCTGCGCCCCAGTTCGTGGGGGCGATGCCCCAGTGTCCTGGTCCCACTCGCCGGCACGGCGACCGGCTGGCAGCTCTGCTGCCCGCTCCCCATCACGCCAGCAGGTATGGGAGCTGGGGCTTCGGGGACTCAAACGCCACCCTCTGTTTCTGATCCTCTCCCAGGGAGCGCCTGGCTGGACAAAAGCCTCACGCACTAATTTGGGACCCTTGTGATGTGACAAGGGCCCCTCTCCCAGCTCTGGCCAGGATCAGGCCGGGGAGGTGAGGGGTTTCCAGGCTTGAGCCATGTCTCCTTCACCCCTGTGCCCCAAGTCCCCCTTCCCAAGTTACCTGGATGATGCCAGTAGCCCTCCTTGCTGGGACCAGCCTGGGCATCTCCCAGCACCCTCCTCCCTGCGGTGTCCCCTGGCTCCCCACTGCCTGGCCCAGCCACTCTGGGCCCAGGGCTCTGCCCATCCCTTCCCCTTGTCCCCTTTCCCCTCGCCCACCCCTGAGCCCTGGCTGCCGGTGCTGGAGACGTGGTGTCGGCCTCTTCCTAGGCATGTCCCTGTCCTGTCTGCATGTTTGCTTATGTGAGCCTCTCCCCACGGAGCCCCATGGCCGCCCCGTCCCCGGCAGCCTCCCAGGATGCAGGGAGCCCCTCTGTGCTGCTGCTCCCCCAGGTGCAGCGGCTGTGAGAGGGGGATGCTGGAGGGGCCGGGGGCCAGTGGAGCAGATGGGGCAGTGGGAAGGGGTCTGGCCTGGCAGGAAGAGTGGAGAGGGGACCCCCCTGGGTAGGGATGGTGTGGTTAAGGGGAGTGATGGCATTGAGGGGGTGTCATTGGAGAGGGAGTGCCCAGGAGGTCTAGAGGGAGCACTGGGATGTCAGAGTAGAGGTTGGGTGACAGATCTGTGGGTTGGGGGGCAGGACGGGGTGTCTGGCAGAAGCAGGAGGGAGCATCTGGCTGGGGGTGCTACCTGGCTGCGCTTTGCCCCCACTGCTGGCAGGGATGAGGCGAGGGGACAGATACCGTCTCCCCCGTCCCCACGCTCAGCCCAGGCATGGGCAGGAAGGTCAGACCCCTGAGAGTACCCCAGCCTGGGGGGCCTGTCCCAGCCCACGGAGTGTCATGGGTGGGGGAGCCTTCATCTCCCAGGACAAGGAGCCCAGTGCTCACCTAGGGCTGTGCCCTGCAGGGAGCTGCGCATCCTCCTGCCCGTGGTGCAGGGATCCCGGGGCTCTGCCTGGGGCGGCATGGGGCAGGCAACGCTGCGGCGTGGACCCACGGGAGCCCTGTCCTTGTCTCCCCTCGGCCCTGCAGCCCCACAGGGAGCAGCCGCTACGCCTCGTCGGCTGAGCTGAGCCAGGGCAGCTCCCAGCTGAGCGAGGACTTCGAGAACGAAAGCCTGCGGGACTCGGAACTGGATGAGCGAGACGGCGACTCCTACCACTCCTGCCACAGCTCCGTCAGCTACCGCAAGGACTCGCCCCGCTGGGAGGAGGAGGATGACGACCTCTATCTGGAGGAGGAGGAAGAGGAGGAGGAAGAGTTCAATGAGGACTACAGCGAGAATGAGGAAGGCTACCCCAAGGAGGAGGAGGAGGACCTACAGGAGCAGGGCACCTATGAAACCTCCGAGCACGATGCCTATCCCCCACCACAGAAACCCCCCGGGCAGCAGCAGCAACAGGTCCCACAGCAGCAGCAGCAACTGCAGCAACCCCAGCTGGTCCCACAGCTGAAGCCACAGCAGCAGGAGAGGAAGGAGGAGAGAAAAGAGGAGAGGAAGGAGGAGGACACCTCTGCTCCCCAGGAAGCCCCAGAGGCCCTCCAGGCCCAGCGGGGAGCAGATGAAGCTCCCCTGCCAGATGCGACCCCTGAGCCTGAGCCCCCGAAACCGGCCGAGAGGTAGGAGGGAGATGTCGACCCGTAGTGTCCTTGGGATGGCACTGTGCTTGGTGACATTGACTCTGGGCTTGGCCCAGGGCTGGTGCTGCTGGTGCCAAGGGGTAGCACCAGGGACCTTCTGCGGTGTTTAGGGCTGTTCCAGGCACCTGAGGCACTGGGGCTGGGGGAAGCCCACCTTGTGCCACCCGGGCGAGGGGCAGCCCCCTCAGGTACGCTGCCCTGGCCCGGCCACCAGTGTCACGCTAAGCAGGGGCAGAGCTCAAGGCACTCGAGATCCTGCCAGGGCTAACTAGGGGTACGGGTTGATAACCTGGGACAAACCTGGGGATAGGGGAAGTGGGGGCTTGGGGCTGCGATTCCTCTCCTCTGGCTCCCTGAACGGAGCGGGTACCCCAAAACTCAACACAGTCAGAGGAGGAAATTTCCTTTGCAGGAGTCGATCCTCTCCCTCGGCCACTGGTGAAAGCTCATCTGTGGCCTCCTGTGCTGTACAGATGAATTATTTGGTGGCCAGGTCCCTGGTACAGCATGTGAATATCTCATATATCGGTCTCTGCCTTTAGTTATTGAACACATCCATTTTTCCATGTTTTGGTAAATGCTACCACTCTGCACAGAGGGGAAGCATGACGAGCTTTTTCAGTCTTTTGTTTAGTTTAAATTATACACCAGACCTAGGGAATCTTTAATTTAGAAGAATGTGTAATGAGCTTTTTTTTTTAAAAAAAATACATATTTAGGCCCAAGGGCTGGCTAGAGTCCTGGCAAAGGTGGTCTTAGTTCACGTCTGCCTGTGGTGCCTGTTCCCCGGGCAGGGGGCTTGGGGGGGTCCCACGCTGGGCACTGGGGACCACGGATTAGCGCTGAGGACCACAGGTTAGTGCTGGGGACCACAGAATAGCACAGGCAGAGCTCTGCAGAGCCAGTTTGTGCAGGTTTGTCTCATGAGCTCCCCATGGCCTCATCCCAGCCCGGTTCTGGGCACCGATCTCCAGTGTCACGTCACACCAGGCTCTCTAGGATTGTTTGGAGGATTTATTTTCTTTTCCTCAGTGTCTTATTTTGCAAGGGAGGAGAAAAAGCCCCACAGCAACCAGCATGTCCAGGCTGGCAGGTCCCTCTGGGCTCGGAGCCACTGCGGTGTTGGGAACTCTTAATCCCAGGAGGTCCCAGCATTGTGGGAAGAGGCCAGAGGACAATGATGGGGAGATGAGGGGTGAAGGATATTTAATCCACATGCTTGTGTCACCAGCAGTCCCCCAACCCTTTGCTCCCTGGAGGGATCCCTCCACGTCGCTTGAGTGCCCAGGGCAGAGTCTCTCAAGGGAGGGGGAACTCCTGGCTTCTCCCCTCTCTCTGCCTTGGCTGTGCTGCCCTTAGCAGGGGGACTTGCTACCATTTTAGAGTCCCTCCTGGTAGCAAGAGGGGGTTTTTGCCATGGCCATGCTGGCTCGAGGCCCATCAGGATCTCTCAACTGCAGCCTCAGTCCTGCCCGGGGTGTGGGGTCTGACTGCCCCCTCCCCAGTGCCGTGCTGGGAGGTGAGCAAGGTGTGTGTGCTTGCAGGGAGCAGGCAGAGGTGGAGGTGCAGGACCCCAAAGCACGAGCCAAAGCCAACTGGCTGCGAGCCTTCAACAAGGTCTGCATGCAGCTGCAGGAGGTGAGCAAACCTGCAGCCGCCCACCACCAGATCCCAGTGCCGGCCACGTGCTGGGCTGGGGGCACGGCCCCTTCCCACGCCTGGGCATCTTCCAGACGTGTCCACTCCCCGATCCCATGGACATCCCACACCCTGAGGGCAGTGGGGACCTGGGGGCCCCAACAGCGTTGGCCCCACAACCCCATTCCTGCCAAGTGGGACCCCCACAGGACCTTCCCTTGGTGTGTGCTGCATGCGGTGTGCTGGTGCAAGCCCCTCTGCCCTCTCCCATGTATTGAGTTGACAATTTTTTGTTCTGTTTTTAGACTCCATCCTCCATCTTTTCTTTTTGTTTTGGCTCTGGATTCGCTCCCCCGGGGCTTTGATCCCCCTCCCCACCACTTCTCTTTTCAGTTGTCCACCACCATGGCCCTTGTGCTCGCGTCTCCCCTTCCTGTAGGGAAGGGGTGTAGCCTGCCTGCAGGTAAGCATGTCCAACAGAATGACCCAGCAACTTGCGTGCCTTCCCTCTGAGTTTTTGTGTGTGTGCACGGATTGCCCCATGAGGGAGGTAAAATTGGCTCTTTCCTCCCTTCTCCCCCAAAATACCCACCCCCCCCACGGGACAGTCCCTGCACACATCCCATCCCTGGTGTGCTCTGGCTTTTCCTTGTGCTGCTCTCCAACTGGCTGTGGGTCCATGCAGACCTGCTGAGCCTTTCCAATGACGCTTCTCCAGTCCCCCAAACCCTGAATTTTTGCCTGGAGCAGCCATCCTCACTGCTTCACCAGCCCGAGCCCCTCTGCCCTGCCCACTACTTGCCCCACTCAGCCTCTTGAAAATATTTTATTCCCAGTGCAAACTCTTTGCTGGAAAGAGCCCTATAATCCCGTAAACCCTTTACATGCTTCCCCAGTGCTGCGGGCACTGGCTGAGCGCTCAGCTGCTCGCAGCGCCAAGCCCCAGGGAGGGCTGCCACGCGCGCCGGGGGCTCAGCACTGCGCCGATGATGGCCACCTCGTGTCTTGCAGGCCCGCGGGGAAGGCGATGGAGAAGCTAAATCCCTGTGGTTCAAAGGCGGGTGAGTATGTGGGGAAGCCAGTACTTTCTGTCCCTCCCCGGGGTCGTGTGGGCCGCTCTCCCTTCCTCATTAGGATGTGATTAGCGAGCTTGGTGGGGAGCTGGTGTGGGGAAGTGTTGCCAAGCTGTGGGCATGGGGGGGGGGGGGGGGGGCAGAGTTTTGGGCTGAATGCTGGTTGCCTGATGCTTTTGGAGGAGCCAGCAGAGACGTCACTGCTCCGCGTCCCCGAGAGCCGCTGCTGAGTGGGAGAGTGAGGAGGTGAGTGGGTTGGGATGGGACTGAGCTGGGGCGGCAGCTCCCACTTCTCTCCTGCCATCTGGGGCTCAAGTGGTGCCATGGGGAATCCCGAATCTCTCACCGGACGGGCTGTGGGTCTTGCCCTTGGAAGTGGCCTTGCCACTGCCCAGGCAGAACCTAGCAGATTTCCTTGAGCACCCACCAGATCACACTGCGGACGGGGCTGGACGCTGCGAAGCAGCATTTCTGCCCGAGCGGCGCTGCCTCAGTTTCTCTCGCAGCAGAACAGCTTTGGTGTTCACCTTTGGTGTCTCAGAAAGAAACCGCAGCTCTCCCACTTCACGCTGCAAAGCCAAAGCTAACGAAGCCAAATGGGTTATACTTTTCCTGCGTTTCACTGCAACACCACTGAAGCAAAACATATTCACATGGGGAAAAAAAAAAATCACAGTTTTCTGCCAGAATCCCCTTGCCCCGCAGTTTTTAGTTTGGTGATCCCTGCCCCAGCCAGGGCGGTGGTGGGGATGAGGGTCCCATGGGTGGGTCCCAGGCCACCCAGGGGTTGCTCTGCAGTCCAGTCCGCCAAGTCCTGAGTGAACCTGGAGCAATAGCAGGGGGCCCCTTCCTGCCTCAGTTTCCCCTTCCCTGCTGACTCTCATCTCTCTTGCAGGCCTGGTGGCGGGCTGATCATTATAGACAGCATGCCGGACATACGCAAGCGAAAACCCATCCCCCTAGTTAGCGATTTGGTGAGGTTCCTCCTAAAGCCTTGAACCACACAGCTGCTGGCTTCACTCCCGCTGCGCCTCGCTGGACTGCACCGCCCGCTCGCTCCAGCCAGCGCTCGCTGAGCACCCATGCCCTTCTCCCCAGCTGCCTCTAACATGGCTTGTGTTTTCTGTTTTCTCTTCTCCGGCCTGGCTTGGCCATCCCTGGCGGCAGGGGGGCAGCAGTAAGGTTTCTGCGCTGCATTAACAGCATGCCCGACATTAAGCCTGGACGCAAATCTCTCCCTCTAGTCAGCGATCTGGTGAGCGTGGTCCGAGGGGTTAAAGAGAGAGCACCCTTGGGTGCTGCCGGCCAGCCCTGCCCAGCTTCCTCCAGCCCCACTGGTAGAGGGAAGGGGTGCCCCAGGCTGTTTTGGGGATCTCTTGGCCCTAGACCTCGCAATGGGGAGCTGTGAGGACGGCACAGCTGGGCTCTCCCCACCCAAGGGTGCTTCTCTTTAATGGAGCTCCAGGGTCCTTTCCCTACACCGAGCATCAGCCCAAGACTTCTCAAGGCTGCATCTGGTTTCCCATTTTTTTTTTACCTGCACTGTGTCCTGGTCCCTTTCTGTCCCACCTGCCATAGGCTCCTCGTAGCTCGGGTGCTGGGCAGATGGACCCATGTACCAGAGGAGGGGCAGTGCTGGCTTTTCTGAGCTGCACAGACACTGTGCTCCTGTCCTCACCACTGTCATGCTGTGCTGCTACAGCCCAGTCCCCATGCTGCAGTCCCACCCAGCCCCTGGGCTGTAATGCACAGGGTCACACTGCTGTCACCCCCTTGGTGACAAGAGACCGCAATTTTGGAAACCAGATACCCTTTGCACCCAGAATTAGGCGCCCTTCACCTCCTTTCCCCTCTCTTGACCCTTTGCCACCTCTGTCTTGTGCCAGGGTGCCTCCTCAGGGTGCCTCCATCCTGTCCCCAACCTGCCTGCCCTCTCCCATCCCACTGCCCCCCCCCCCCCCACTTGCTGCCCTCACCCCAGTGTCCTCCACCCCTCAGCCCGCTCGGGCAGCTGCTGATGCTTCTGCACTGTGCTGTGTCAGTGTCGGGGTTTTGGGGTGTTGGGCTGGGGGTGGTGATGGGGTGGGCTGAGCGCAGGGGTCAGGCAGGGCCACTGCCTTTCCCTGCTGGGATTGACAGGCTGTGGCTTGGGGTGGGAACCCCCCCAGGGACTGGCCTTACACTGGGAGAGGGGTTGCTGTTGCCCCGATTCCCATGGCTCGCGCTAACAGCCTTTTTATTCCCTCCTCGCCGGACCTGGCTGCCCGCAGGCAATGGTAAGTGCCCCCCCACCCCCCCCCCCACCCCCGGTTTCCCTGGGGTTTTCAGACACACGCTGAGAGGCTCTGCCCTGCTGGGGCTGAACTGGGAATGCCGTGGGCTGCTGAACTGGTTCCAGTCCCACTGCACAGCAGGGTGATGCTTTGCAGCGTTGGCATCACTGGGAGCTGGGCTGTTCCCACTGCCAATCGATGCAGCCAGCACTGACCCCTCTCTGCAGTGGGGTCCATCCCAGGGATTTTACAGCCACTGGGGCCTCAGAGGAGTGCAGCAGGGACAACTTGTGCTCTGCCAGATCTCCAGACTGCGTTTCTTTCCCACAGTCCCTGGTCCAGTCCAGGAAAGCGGGAATCACATCTGCGCTGGCCTCGAGCACCTTGAACAATGAGGAGCTGGTAGGTGCTGGAGTTGGCTGGGGTGCAGGGTGGTCATGGGTGGGAGGGCTGAGCCCCAGCCGGCCGGGCCAGCAATGGAGATGCGAGGTCTGCATCACACCAGCTTCCTCCTCCGGTGTTGCTAAAGCAGCCAGGATGCTCATAGCTGCACCTGGGGAAGGTGGTGTTTGTCCTCAGCCCTCCTTGTCCACGCCCAGCGGTGACATTGCACGTGGCCCAGCACCTGCTGTGCGTTGCCTGAGCTTTTCTCCCCCCTCTCTTTTCTGTCCTTGCACAGAAAAACCATGTTTACAAGAAGACCCTGCAAGCCTTAGTGTATCCAATCTCCTGCACGACGCCCCACAACTTTGAGGTGTGGACGGCCACCACCCCAACCTACTGCTACGAGTGCGAGGGGTTGCTCTGGGGCATTGCCCGGCAGGGCATGCGCTGTGCCGAGTGTGGCGTCAAGTGCCACGAGAAGTGCCAGGACCTGCTTAATGCTGACTGCCTGCAGAGTAAGGAGCCTTTACCTGCAACCTCATCTCTTCTCACTTTGGAGAGGGAAGAGGGAGCAGCCCGGGGAGAGATGGATTCCTGCCTTGTGCATGGGGCAAGCGGTGAGCAGGGCAGATCTGTCCTGGGCAGAGTGTAGACCCCCTCCAGGTTTGAATTTGTTCATGCACGGTGGGCTTGGGGAGCTCTCGGCTCTCTCCTGGATGCCACCTGCCCCCCCCCGTCTCACCCATTGCTGTCCTCTCCCAGGGGCGGCGGAGAAGAGCTCCAAGCACGGAGCGGAGGACCGGACCCAGAATATCATCATGGTGCTCAAGGACCGCATGAAGATCCGGGAGCGCAACAAGCCAGAGATATTTGAGCTGATCCAGGAGGTGTTTGGGGTCACCAAGACCACGCACACGCAGCAGATGAAGGCAGTGAAGCAGAGTGTCCTGGATGGCACCTCCAAATGGTCGGCCAAGATCAGCATCACGGGTAGGCACCAGCTGCGCCTGGCACCGTGTGCCATGGGGGACCATGTAGCTGTCCCCTCGCACAAGGATGCTGCGTGCTCCAACCCCCTCCTACCCCTCATCCTGCAAAGCAGCTTCAGCCCCTGGAGCTCTGCCGGGGAACACGAGGTGCCTGTTGCGGGGATCTCGGTGTGGCTGTGGCACTGACTCCTCTCTCTGTCTGTTCTCTCCGCTGTGTGTGCCACGCATGTGCCTTGTGTGGACGGGTGTGCGTGCGGTGCTGTGCCATGCTGTGCTGTAGTCGTTTGTGCCCAGGGCCTGCAAGCAAAGGATAAGACGGGTTCCAGTGACCCATATGTCACTGTCCAGGTTGGAAAGACAAAAAAAAGGACTAAAACTATCTACGGCAATCTCAACCCGGTCTGGGAGGAGAATTTCCATTTGTAAGTTCACCCTTGGCCCCTCTGTACCCCTTCCTGGCCGCTCAGGGTCATGCTGGGCTGCGCTGGCTGTCAGCACGTCCCTGCAGGGTGGTTGGGAGTCAGCTGGGGCCTTATCCTGCCCCAGCTGAGGGTGGAGTGGGGCCGCTGGGGTCACTGGGAGTGCTGGTTTTGTGCCATGGATGGTTTGGCTCCTGGCAATGGGGGCTGATCCAGGCTGTGTTGGGGCTGCCTGGGCACGGTGCTGAGCCCTGGTTGAGCCCACCGGGAGGGTTGGTGCCCCCACATCCGCTCTCTTCCCTATTTCCTGCCCGGTGCTGGGATGGTCCCTCTTGTGTAGGGAAACAGAGGCTGGGGAGAGGCTGGAAAGGTTTCCCTGCTCATCCCGGGGCTTGCCCCTTCTTGCTTCGCCAGCGAGTGCCATAACTCTTCCGACCGCATCAAGGTCCGCGTCTGGGACGAAGATGACGACATTAAGTCCCGCGTCAAGCAGCGCTTCAAGAGGGAGTCAGACGACTTCCTGGGCCAGACGATCATCGAGGTCCGGACCCTGAGTGGGGAGATGGACGTCTGGTACAACCTCGGTAACTGGCTGCCCCAGCACGGCCCGGTTGGGCTGGGACCCCCGGCCCTGCGCTCCCGGAGGGGACGTGCTGCCAGCCCTGGTGTGAAGGCTATTGCAGCATATTAGTATAGGATCTGCTGTTAAAAACACGTAATATCAAAAGCTATTGGAATCAAGTGGTTTCCTAGGGTCATTCTCAAAACCTTTGCCCAGGAGGTCTGGAGAACCAGCCCTCCTGCAGAGGGGAAACTGAGGCACGGAGGAGCTGCATCTCTGTAGTGCCTGGAGATACGGCCAAATCCCGCTCTGCAGTGCCTTGGTTGCATTGTGCCCTGGCCTGGCTGCACTTGGCACCGGGTGTCCCCTTGGCCCTGGCCCCATGCCAGAGCCGTCTGCCCCTCTTTGGGGCCAGGAGTGAGCAGAGTTGCTCTGGGGAAGCCTCACGTCTCATCCCTCTCCCTGTACCCCCGCAGACAAGCGGACAGACAAGTCGGCTGTGTCTGGAGCCATCCGGTTGCACATCAGCGTGGAGATCAAAGGCGAGGAGAAGGTGGCTCCCTACCACGTACAGTACACCTGCCTGCACGAGGTGAGCAGCCCAGGCAGGTGCGAGGGGCACAGCCTCCAGCCCAGCCGTGCAGCTGTGCCACCGCTGTGTGGCACCGACACCTCCGGGGACTTGACGGGACTCATTTGTACCTCCAGAACCTGTTCCACTTTGTGACGGATTTGCAAAACAATGGGGTGGTGAAGATCCCAGATGCCAAGGGGGATGACGCCTGGAAGGTGTACTTTGATGAGACAGCGCAGGAGATCGTGGACGAGTTTGCCATGCGTTACGGCGTGGAGTCCATCTACCAGGCCATGACGTGAGTCACTCGCCCTCCACCCTGCTCAAGGCACGTGGCGGGGGGGGGTCACTGTCGGCATCTTCCTCCCCTGCTGCCCTTTGCAGCTGCCTCCCTGCCGCGGGTGCAGACGCGCTCCCCTAGCTCACCCCGCACCTGTGCATCCCTCCCTCTCCTTCTCCGTGCCTGCACTCCAAACCCCGTGCCCCTTCCTACAGGCAGCCCCTCCCGTGGCCCTGCGCCCTCACCTTCCGCCTCCCTCTGCAGGCATTTTGCCTGCCTTTCCTCCAAATACATGTGCCCAGGGGTGCCGGCAGTGATGAGTACCCTGCTAGCCAACATTAATGCCTACTATGCTCACACCACGGCTTCCACCAACGTCTCGGCCTCCGACCGCTTTGCCGCTTCCAATTTCGGGGTAAGTCCGATGGTGCGTAAACACTCCTTCCTTCTTCTCTCTCTTCTCTTGGGAGGGGGCGGGGGGCTCAGGGGGCAAAAAGGGCCATGCAAAACACCCCGCTCCAAACTGCAGCCAGGCAGCAGGGGAGTCAGCCCCTGCTTGCCCCAAAATTCATTCCACTCCCGCTTTTCAGGAAGGAAAAAAGCCACCACCTTCCTGGGAGAAGGTCTAAATTTGATCCCCAAATTATTATGGTAAAACCGTGACTGGAATCCAAGAGGGCTGGGATGCTGGGCAGCAGCCTGGCGGGAGGGGGAAACCTTGGTGGCCAAATCGCAAGCAGGTGGCAAGGAGCCAACCCTGCAGCTCACCGGGAGTTTCGCGTGGCCCTGCGTGCTTTGGGCGCACCCCGGGCCAGCTGCAAACTTGCCTGGCTGTGCCAGCACCCACACGTGCCCGCTGGGTGCCTCGCAGGGCGAGTTTGTGCCAGGGTCGGGTGCGCCCTTGGGGATGTGGGCGAGGAGGGGCTGAGCTCTCGCCCTGGCTCCCCCTGTGTCGTCCCAGAGGCAGCAGGCGTTTGCTTTGGATGCACACGGGTTGAGCTGGGATCAGCGCCCAGCCCTGGGTCAGGCAAAGTGCTGGGTAGCCAGGGATGCAGCCAGGGCCGAGCGCAACAACGGGCAGCGGCTGCTTTGGCTCACCTCCCCGTTCCCGTTGGAGGGGGTAGCTAGAGCCAAGCGAGCTTTGCCTCTAGGGTCGTGCAGGAGGACAAAACTATACGAAAGCGCCTTTGCTCTAACATGGAGGGTTTTAAAAACTTGTTTCTTTCTCTTTTTTTAGAGAGCCTAAGGTTGGGTCCTAAAGTGCCCGGCCGTGTCGCTTTAACCCCGAGTACCCATCGTGTCCAGTTTTAAAGCACTGCAGCCGTTCAGTGGCGGGGACGCACGGTCTTGGCCCAGAGCCTGGCTTTGCCGTCTCCGGCGGGCGAGCGCGCCGAAGGTTTGCGGTTGCCAGTGCAGGCTTCGGGCTTGGCTGAACTGCGGCCAGGCGGGCGTGGGACTCACTGCCCTGTCCCGTCCCCTTGTCCTCCCCCCCTCCCAGGACTCAGGGAACTGCTCCGGGCTCTCTGGAGCCCTGTGGGGCAGCCCTGATCCGGTACAGGCAATGCTGTGGGCTCTTGTGGGAGGCCCACGGGGTTGTCCAAAGCCCCCCCCCAGCAGAGATGCAAAGTGAAATGCCTCCCAACAGTGTTTTGGGGCAGATTGGTTGCTTTGCCCTCAGCTCTGACAGCCAATCCGCAGCCCAAAGTCGGATTTGCATCCTCCTGTCCCGCAGACCCTGGACGGGAGCTGGGCTGAGCTGAATTAAAGCCACTCAGCCCCAGTGGAGACCGTCTACCTGGGGCGGTTCCCTGGCCACATCCCTCAATGCAGCCCGGTCGGGCGAGCAAGGAGCCCATGGAGGCGTCCAGCTCCTGGGATCCATCCTGGCCTTGTCTGGAAACAGCTCAGCCCTGAAGATGGGCAACTGCTGCAAGAGCCCAGCTGCTCTTTCCCTGCCTTTTTCCTGAGCTCTTTGAAAGCTTCAATCCAGGGGCCACCTGGCCCAGGGGCAAGATCCTGCACATCCTCTCCCTGCTCCTGTCCCGAGCCCAGGCTCGGAGGTGTTCAAGTGGGCTGGGCAGCCTGTTCCCCCTCCGGCTCCGACCGCCAGTGAGAGCAAAGAGGATGTGCAAGGTTGCCTGTCGACGCTGTATTGCGCCTGGCACAGCCACATGTGCCCTGGGAGCCGTTGATGGCTGCCATGAGCCCTGGCCACCAGCGAGGTCACGCTCTTCTCTGCGGGCATCCCGTGCCCACTCACAGGGCTCTGGTGAAGGAAGGAGGGAAGGAAGGACAGCAGGAAGGAGAGGGATGAGCTGGGGGCAGCGTGGGCTGGGCTGGGGCCAGAGAGAACCAGGTGCAGTGGGGAGGGGAGACAGTCCCTGCTGCCTTTCCCCCATTTACCTGGCTCCGGGGTGTTTCTCTGCAGAAGGAGCGGTTTGTCAAACTCCTCGACCAGCTGCACAACTCACTGCGGATTGACCTCTCCATGTACCGGGTAAGGTGCCTACCGTGCCTCAGTTTCCCCACCTGTCTAATAAGGTCTGAAACACAGGCAGCTGTTTTCTCCCTCTCTGTTCACCCCTGTGAGAGTTTTGTGTGCAGCTGCGCCCTTTTCTTCCCCTTTTGCAGAACAACTTCCCTGCCAGCAGTCCTGAACGGCTGCAGGATCTCAAGTCCACAGTGGATTTGCTGACCAGCATCACCTTCTTTCGGATGAAGGTATTGCGGGGGCCCCACTTGCCCCATCCCTCTGGTGAGGAGTCTGCCCCTTGCTGGCCCTGGTTCTTTGCAAGGTTGGGGTCATGCTGGCCCTGTGTAGCTCCTGGGTGGCTGCCTGGGGATACAGGTCTGCCTCCAGCACCGCTCCCTCCCCGCACACCCAGGTCCAGGAGCTGCAGAGCCCCCCACGAGCCAGCCAGGTGGTGAAGGACTGTGTGAAAGCCTGCCTTAACTCCACCTATGAGTACATCTTCAACAACTGTCACGAGCTGTACAGTCGCGAGTACCAGACCGACCCGGTGCGTGGGGTGGGGGGAGCTGGGATGCACTGGGACACCAGGTGCTGCGGGGGGACCTCACTGCCCCCCGCTGACCTTCCCCATCCCTGCCCATCGCCATTCTCCTTTGCGCAATCCTCCTGCTCCCTCTCCAGAGCACTCAGCCCCATGCAGAATGAGCCCCAAGCCTTGGGCAGGGTTTGAGCCCTACTTCTGTGGGGTTGAGACTCGGGCCAGACAGGGGAGGGCTGCGTGGGGGCCTCCAGGGTGTTCCCAGACCCCTCCTGCCTTCTCATTAGCCCCACCATGAAATCAAGCCCCACGGGTGGGGTGACCAGAGCCTCCGCTGTGTCCCCATCACTCCAGACTAAGAAAGGCGAGGTGCCCCCTGAGGAGCAGGGCCCCAGCATCAAAAACCTGGACTTCTGGTCCAAGCTCATCACCCTGATAGTCTCCATTATCGAGGAGGACAAGAACTCCTACACGCCCTGCCTGAACCAGTGAGTAGGTGCTGGGAAAGGGGACCCTGCTTCGCCCCTGGGGGGATGCCCACGCGGTGGCAATGGTAGCTTTATCCCTTTGGAAGTGGGTCGTAACATCCATTCTGTAGATGGAGAAACTGAGGCAGACGGGGAGGTATGGCGGGGACATATCTCCAAGTGGAAGGCTGGTCCACTCCGTGTCCGCACTTTCCCCCCTCCCCAGGTTCCCCCAGGAACTGAACGTGGGGAAGATCAGTGCCGAGGTGATGTGGAACCTCTTTGCTCAGGACATGAAGTACGCGATGGAGGGTGAGTCCCCCCATCTGGGTGACGGAACCAGGCAGGAGCCACATTCTGCTCCCACCTTGCCTGTTCCCTGGGCAAACCCATTTCACCTCCTCATCGACACGATGCCTAGCTTAAATCCCACTCAAGCAGCACTTCCATCTTCACCTCATTACCCTGGTATCCCTGGAACTGCCAGGCAGCCGCCCCCCCAGGTTTGGGCCTGAAAGCAACCCCCATGTACACTCACCTTCCCCATGCAGAGCATGACAAGCACCGCCTGTGCAAGAGCGCAGACTACATGAACCTGCACTTCAAGGTGAAGTGGCTGTACAACGAGTACGTCACCGAGCTGCCTTCCTTCAAGAGCCGTGTGCCCGAGTACCCCGCGTGAGTGCAGCCCTTGGGGGGCAGGTGAGGGGGTGCTTGCGCCCCGGGGGCTGGCTGGCCTCACTGGGGATGGGCCTCTCTTCCAGTTGGTTCGAGCCCTTTGTTATCCAGTGGCTGGATGAGAATGAAGAGGTATCACGGGATTTCCTACATGGAGCGCTGGAGCGGGACAAGAAAGATGGGGTATGAACAGGACTGTCAGTGGGCACAGGAGCCACAGCTGGGGGTGGGTGAGGGGCTTGTCCCTTGATTCCCAGTGTGTCCCCATCGGGGCCAACATCTCCCCTCCCTGCTTCCTGCTGACACTGCCTCTCACATCCCCAGTTCCAGCAGACGTCAGAGCACGCACTCTTCTCTTGCTCCGTGGTGGATGTCTTCTCCCAGCTCAACCAGAGCTTCGAGATCATCAAGAAGCTTGAGTGCCCTGACCCCCAGATTGTTGGGCACTATATGCGAAGGTTTGCCAAGGTGGGCAGCTGCCGGGGCGGGGGCCACTGGGCCAGCAGCACCCCTGGGAACCTGATTCCAGCCCTGGCCCAGGGCTCCTGGGCTCTCTCTGCCACCTCCCATGCAGCTGCAGGCAGCAGCATAGGGCACAGATTGCACCACCTCTAACAGCAATGCTCAAGCAAATGTGCCATCAGCAGACCCTGTGGCTCTCTCAGCTTTGCTAGCACAGGAGATTAGCTAATTCATCAGTTAATTGGTTAATTAATCTAGATTAATTAAATGCCACTGGCTTGTGGCAGTGTGGGAATTGCATGCAGGCTTGGTGGCTGGTGCTTTCAGGGCTGTGCTGGTGATGGAGCTGCCTGTGGAGACCAGATGTGCTGGATCTAGCTTCCAGTGATTGTGTCCATACAGCTTCTAGCACATCTGTAGGGCCAGAGGGTCTAGGTGTCCCAGGGTGTATCCAGGCATTGGGTTGTTTCCTTGCTGTGGGACTCATAGTCTCTTTGTTTCCCTCCTTTCTTCTCTTTGCTGCTGTCTGGGTGGGTCCCATCCCTCATTTGGCTGCAGACCATCAGCAATGTGCTCCTCCAGTATGCTGAGATCATCTCCAAGGATTTTGCCTCATACTGCTCCAAGGAGAAGGAAAAAGTGGTGATGTATCCCCCTTCTGCTTGCCACCTGCCTGGTACAGCCAGGCAGGACTGTCCCCACATGGTGACCTCAGCTCCAGAGCTGGTCCCCGTGACACAGGTCCTGCCCTTGGTCTCTGTCTGATGGCAGTCCCTGAAATGCTGCCAGGCAGGCCTCTGTGCCATGACTGTTTTCATGTGCCCCAGTGTAGGGTGGGAGAGACCTGGGGCAGTGGGCAGCTGTTCCAGCCACATTTGTTGTTGCTGATGCCCCCTGTCCATCCCACCCCTCCAGCCCTGCATCCTGATGAACAACATCCAGCAGCTCCGTGTCCAGCTTGAGAAGATGTTTGAAGCCATGGGTGGGAAGGAGGTACGTACTGGGGGGATCTCCAGGAGGGAGCCTGGATCAGTCCCTTCTCCCCAAAGGCAGCCCCTTCCCTGGCTCTGCAGTGCTGGGAGCAGACCCCAGTTCCTCACTCCTGTATGGGATCACGCTGTCCCGTACCATGGTACCCTGCTCTCCCACTGTGTCAGATGATTGATGTGCTTCACCCTGCATTTGGGGTGCAGAGACCCCTCCTCAGGACTGGGCCAGGGATCCTGATGGCTTCTCCAACCTGTCCTTCCTCCAGCTGGACACAGAAGCCAGTGATATCCTCAAGGAACTGCAGGTGAAACTCAACAACGTCCTGGATGAGCTGAGCCGGGTCTTTGCCACCAGGTATGCCTGGACAAAAGAGCATGGGCGGTGGGCCATGGAGAGGTCGGGGTGTCCAGGAGCTGTGGCTGAGGCCAGACTGGGGGCTCTGCTCAGTCAAGTGGGTCCTGAGTGCAGCTGTGGGGAATGCTGAGCTGCCTGGGCATTGCGGTCCCCAGTTTCCAGCCGCACATTGAGGAGTGTGTGAAGCAGATGGGTGACATCCTTGGCCAGGTGAAGGGCACTGGCAACGTCCCTGCCAGTACCTGCAGCAGCGTCGCACAGGATGCTGACAACGTCCTGCAGCCCATCATGGACCTCCTGGATAGCAAGTGAGTGTGGGGAACCTGCAGGGTCAGGGTGACCAGGCAAGGGGTGGCATCAGGGGTGCTGTGCCGGGACCTTCAGCCTCATCCTCTCTCTGCAGCCTGACGCTCTTTGCCAAGATCTGCGAGAAGACGGTGCTGAAGCGGGTGCTGAAGGAGCTCTGGAAGCTGGTGATGAACACGATGGAGAAGACCATTGTCCTGCCCCCTCTCACTGACCAGACGGTGAGTGATGAGGAGGGAGACAAGGGATGGGGGACCCTGGAGCTGAGATGCAGGTGGCTGATTTGGGCCAGAGTGGAACATTGCTGGCCAGGTGCCCTCACGGGCTGCTGAGGGGGTGGGGACTTCAGTGGCCTCCCCAAACCTGTCCCCAGCTCATGGCCGGGGAAGGGATGGAGGAGAGAAAGGTCATACTTGACCCAGGTTCCCGGTGCAGCCCAGCACCCTCTTGGCTGGTTTTGCCAAAGGACCTTCCTGCCATCTCCATCGTGGCACCAGAAGGGAGCCCTGGTCCTTTGCTCTCCATACTTCCCTCTGAGTTGGGGCAGCATCCCATCCCACGCCATGCTCATCAGCACTGGCTGTGGGCATGGTCCCTGTGCCAGATGAACTGGGAGGCTCTTGGAGTGCAGGGAGCCACTGCACATCAGCCTTGCGTTTGGGGTTGTGCAACCCTGGGGTTGCGTTTGGATCAGGGACTGGCTTCACGGGGACGGGAGCGATGTGGGGATGGGGTGACATGTCTCTGCAGAAGGGCTGAACGCTTCCTTGCTCATGGGCTGAACTGGCTCTAGAGGAGCAGAGCAAAGCTCAGGGAATGATCCCTCCTCAGGGGGAGGTTGCCTACAGGCTTTGAGGCTCCGTATTGCATCACTGTGTGTCTGTCCTCCCCGCATGTAGCCATGCACCCCAAAGCTTCCTGGGGTGGATTTCCCTCGGGGTCAGGCAGGGGAGGATGACACCAAGGGATCTGAGTCACACATCTGTCCCTGTTGCTCTTGGTGGCTTTTGTCACTGTCACAAAGCTGGGCTCGGGCTCTTACTTGGAGTGCCTGGAGCCATCAGCCACTGCATCACCTTTCTGGGGCTGTGAGGCTCCTCGTGCTGTGTCTGTAAGGGACTGCACATTGGTGACCCATCAGCCCTCGGTGGTGCCACCTCACTGGCACCTTGTCACAGCCCAGAGCCCAGGTCAGGTCAGCCCTGCATTGCTCCAAGCCAGGCTTACATGCCCTGGGCCAAAGGTGGCCAAATCTCACAGGAATGCTGGTGCCACTGGGTCTCAGTCACCATCTCGGTCCCTTCCTGGCCATGTGTGGCTATGCCATGTTCTGGAGACAGCTCTGCCCTCAGCACAGGGCTCGGAGGTGGTGTGGACATGTGGATCCATTGGGTGATTTTCCTGAGGGGAGGCAGCCCTTGAAGGGGTTTCATGCTGGAGCTGGTCCCTATGGCAGGGGACAGCCTGCCCAGGGTGGCTCTGGGGTCCAGCCTGGGGGTGGCTGGGCAGGTTGGCGGCATGGGGCTGCGTGTCAAGTGGGGTCCGCCAGCTCCCTGGAGCTGAGACCCCTGGGGCAGAGCCCCCTGCCACAGTAAGGATGGACTGGGCAGGCTGGGATGGGGCCACTTCAGGGCTGTGGAGACCTGTGGTGCTGGTGGCAAGGCATCGACATTGAGTACTGTGGCACATGAGATGAAGGGACACCCCGGCTCTGCTATCCCTCCTGGCTGGTGGGGGTTAGGGGGGATGGCTGGGGCTGGTACCCAGCAGTGGGGCAGCTGGGGCTGGGGAGGATTGAGGAGGGAGCCGACACTCATGTCACGGTTGTTCTCTCCAATTGCTCCGCTCGCCTCTCAATGGCAGATGATTGTAAGTACGGCAGCTCCCTGTCTGTCTGTCTGTCTGCTGTGTGTCGGTCCTGGCCTCGCCAGTTTTTGTCCTGTGTGGCTGCCCGCGCCCTGCCCACGCCCTCCTCCAGCTCCCGACTTGGTCCACCTCTGTGGTCCCCATCCTCTTGCTGCCTGCTTGGTGCTGGCTCCTGGTGGGCACTGGCCCGCGGCCCCAGCTGGGTTTGGGGGGGGCGGAAAGGTCCTGGACAGATTTGCAGTGCCTGGATGTGGGGAGGTGCAAGGGTTAGTGCTGGGGTGGGAGGGATGGTGATGGGGGCAGTGCTATGTAATCGGGGACAGCCAAACCGAGGCTGATCCCATCTTCTTGCTCTGTGCTGAGGGTGAGAGAGGCCACTGGAGACATGAGCAGCAGGAGCTGTGTGTGCCTGGCAGTCAGGGCTGCTCTTCCTGACCTCTTCTGCCTCAGTTTCCCCTTGAGGCCCTGGCTGGGGTGTGGCTATGGTGGGGGCTGAAGACAGAGGCTTTTCCTGCCTGCAGAGAGGAGCATCTCGCTGGAACATGACACTCTGGTCCCTGTCCTGGTTGCTCAGCGGTGGGGCAGGGTTGCTGGCACGACTTGTGGAGCTTTGTCCCTGGTTGGGGTACAGCCCTGGGAGCCTGGACTCCTGAGTTCCTTTCTTGGCATTGCTGCTGGGTCCCTGCACAGCTTTGACTGAGCAGTTTCCTTTGTCATCTTCTGCTCAGTCTGTGGCCACAAGTTTATGCCCTGCAGGGCAAGGGAAGGGCCACGTTCACCCCCATCCTGCCCCCACCCCTGCTTTGACTGCAGGCAAAGAGGAGCAGTGGTGTGGGCGCTGGTGGTTGGGTGCTGGGTGCCAGTCCCTGTGGGGACAAACGTCTGTCCCCTGTCCCCCAACCTTTTCTTTCCAACAGCAGCATTTGGAGAGACCCTGGGAGCAGCCTGGGGCTGAGCCTCCCCTCGGACCTCACCGGGACCCCATGTCCCAGCCTTTCTGAGGCTGTCAGGGGACTGGGGTGGTGTCGCTCCATGGGGTACAAAGTCCTCATGTTCACCCATGCCTCGGTTTCTTTCCAGGGCAAGAAACCCTCCTTGGCCCTAACTGTGCTGCTCACCCCTCTCGCCGGCTTCCCTGCCAGCTGACCCCCCCCGCTACCCCCTCCTGATTCAGACGTGCCCCAGCCCCCCAAGAGGCTGGTTAGGACCCAGCCCCCCCACCCCACCCCCCCCCGGCACTGCTGCACCATTTTTCACTGTTTCTCTTGCCACTGGTGAGCCTGGGTCACTGTGGGGTTGTCACTGGGCCCAGCACTGCATGGACCAGAACTCTGTGCAAATCCTGAGTACAGCTGCCCCGTCCCTGCTCCCTCCCCAGTGCTGGAGCTGGAGAGGAATGTGGGGGCACCAGAGGCTACCCGTACATGCTGCCAGCTGGCTCTTGCCTCCCTATATCCCAGTGGGGACCAGTCCCCCATGGGCTCAGCATCCCCATATCCCAGCAGGGACCAGCTACCCATAAACCCAGCATCCCAGTGTGGGGACCAGTTCCCATCAGTGCAACATCCTGCATTCCAGTGGAGACCAGCTGGCCCAGCATCCCAAAGACCCCAGTCCTTCACTGACCCAGCATCCCTCTGGAGACCAGTCCCCCCCCGCTAATCTAGTATCCCAGTGGGGACTGGTCCCCCATGGGCTCAGCCCCTCAACAGGGACCAGTCCCCCAGTGGTCCTGGCTGTTTTTAGGAGTTCAACGATGTCTTTGCTGCCAGCTTGCGGCCACCCCATGTGCCCAGCCTCGCCCTGCACTTCCCCCCCCGCCCCCCCCCCCCGGTGTCCCGTCCCATGCTGTTCCCCCACCCCCCCACTCAACCTCTGACATCATTGCTTCTACAGGGCACGCTCTTGAGAAAACATGGCAAGGGGACAGACAAGGTAAATAGCCATGGGTTCCATGTGTGTCATCGCCCTGTGGCCACGCTCGTGGCCCCACACCCGCCTGCTGTGGAGGTCCAGGCTTGTCCGTGCTTTCTCTGTCGTGCTGTCTGGATGTGCCGTTGCCTGTGTGGCGTGTTGTTGTGTTGAGGTGTGCCATGTTGTCCGGGACATGCTGCCTGTGTGCAGATGGGGACAGTGACCTGTTTCTGTGTGTGTCGCCCAGGGTAGGGAGTGGGTGTTGTGTTGTGTTTAGCCCCCTGTGGGTGGGGCTGTGGGGTGTTACCCATTTCCAAGCAGGTATGGGGGACACTGCCCCACAGCACTCAGCACCCCTACAGGTGCCTGGCTGGGACAGTGTGGGGACAGGGTGTCCAACCATGGGAGATCCCAGGCACAAATCTGTCCCACTGCTGCGGGCTCAGGAAGAGGTGACACCCCCCCACCCCACCCCCCCCCCCAGCAGGATGCTGGGCCATGCTGGGGATGTGCAGGGTACGCTGGGGGCCATGGAGCTGCTGAGATCCCCCGGATCTCTGTGCCTGCTTCCCCTTGATGCTTGGGGGGGCCTCAGCAAGGCTCGCTGCGCCCCAAAACTTGCCACAAGGGCTTTCTCCAGGCATGGGGCTCTCCCCCTGTTTGGGTGCTCCCCACTGCTGGGCTGGGGGCCCAGCACAGCCCTTCAGGCTGCCTGCTCCCAAACCCCAGCTCTCAGGAAGATCCATGCTGGCATCTATCTGGGCAACACCTGTGGCTTCCCCTGGCTCACAAGGGGACACTGGATCCTGCCCCAGTTTGCTGAGCGTGCTGGGTGAGCTGCTTTCCTCCACCTGCTGCTATTTCCCTAGCTCCAAACAAGCAGGGAGTAAGCCTGCCCCTACTCAGGAAGCGACCTGGCACGCTCATCACAGGTTCACCAGCAAGCGCATGGGGGCTGAGCCTTTGCAGGTGTGAATTAGTGCTGAACCAGTGGCACCAGCAGAGAACTGGGCACTGCCAGAGGAGAGTACAGGGCCAGAGCCCGCGTGGCTGGGGGATGTGGGGGGCCTGGACCCATGGCTGGTGCCACCAGTAACTGTCCCTTGCTGTTCTCTTCCAGAGCAGGGTGAAGCTGCCCAGTCACACTGAAGTAAGAACATGGCTCTTCTGCTCCCCACTTGGCTCTGGTCCCTCCTCTTGCCTCCTCCCCATCCCTTGTCCTGTGTGCTGTGGGGTGGGGGGGGAATCCCAGCTCAGTACAGTGTCCTGTCGTGCTCTGTTTGGGTGGCTCCCAGCCTGTTCACTGGCTGGGGGAGATGGGGACAGCAAGGGAAGGATTAATGGGACAGAACTTGGAGAGTGGGGGGCACAAAGGGTTAATGGGGGAGTGGGGTACAAAATGAGGGCATGGAGGGGCCAGACCCCTGCAGAAGGTAATGGTTAGTGGGGTAGATGCTGGGGTTTCTCATTGTTGGGAAGGACTGGAGCTACTGGTGCCAGAAGGGAGGAGGTGGGAATCGCTGGCTCTGCCGCACTGGGCCCCAGTTCACCCAGTTGCATGTTGCAGACTGGGGGGGCTTAAGAAGGGGAGCTTGTGCTCAGCCCAGCAAGCTGGTGTCAGACCAGGGAGGTGAGCAGGATCGGCCCATGCCATAGGGCTGCATCCGCAGGAGCCATGCCAGTGGGCCCCATGGAATGGCTTCATGGCCCCTGCCCATGGGGGGTAGCATGGCACAGGGCAGGTGAAGGCAGCTAGGGGCTTCCATCTGTGGTGTTCCCTGGGGTGCAAGGGCTCTGGGACTGGGCAGGGATCTGGGTGGCAGGGGGGTGTTTGGCTTGGCTGCCAGAACCTTGGGGTATAGGGGGACTGTGTCACATCCTCCCTGTGCCCACTGTCCCCCCCAGCACCTGCTGTCTGCTCCCCACGCCCCAATGTCATACGATTGTCCACGCAGTGCCAGTGATGGGCCGTGCTGGACTCTGTCGGATCCAGAAGTGGGCAATTGGGCACCACAGGGAACAGGACAGGACCCTTGGGCCAAGCTGCTTGAGCAGGGTGTGAGGTCCCTGATGCCAGGGTGATGTCCTGCCCTGGGGTCCCCAAGCCCCCAGCCACAGACTGGTGCTGAAAACTCAGGGGCTGGGACAGGGGTGGCACCAGCTGCTGGTACCCACATCACCATGCCTGGAGTGGCTGGTGGCCCCTGAGGCTCCCTGTGGAGCACCCCTCCAGCCCTCTGGAGCCCAGGGAGGCCAGGGGAGCCCCCTGGAGCTGCAGCAAGCTCCTGGCATTGCGTGCCCAGCCTGGCCATGACACCCCCAGCCCGGCCACTCACCAGGGCCGTTCCTGTCTCTTTGCTTTCTGCAGGGCACGCAGATGATTTTCAATGCAGCCAAGGAGCTGGGGCAACTCTCCAAGCTGAAGGTGAGGGCTGGGAGGCTGGGGGGGGGGGGGGGGCGGGGAGCTGGGCGGTCTGAGTGCCTCGCTGTGCCAGGGCGGGTGGCACTTTGCAGGCTGGCAGTGGCACTGTTGCAAGGATCCCACCAGTGCTGGTTTCCTGGCATGGCTGGGGCGAGGGGAGCGGGGCCCTGGTCCCACGCTAAGAGCAGGATTTGTGCCCTGCAGGACCACATGGTACGGGAGGAAGCCAAGAGTCTGACCCCAAAGCAATGTGCAGTGGTGGAGCTGGCGCTGGACACCATCAAGGTAAAAGGGCACTCTGGGGTACGAAGGGGTGCCCCTGAGGGCTCTAGACCTGGGGAGGTACCAGAGGACCTCCAGCAGAGCCACTGAGGACCCTGTGGCCATCTTCCCCCTCCAGCAATACTTCCATGCTGGTGGCGTGGGGCTGAAGAAGACGTTCCTGGAGAAGAGCCCTGACCTGCAGTCGCTGCGCTATGCCCTGTCCCTCTACACCCAGGCCACTGACCTCCTCATCAAAACCTTTGTGCAGACCCAGGCTTCACAGGGTAGGATGCACTGCCCTGCCCCCCCCCCCCATGCCCCCTATCCCCACATGTGGGCTCAGCTGCCTCACAGCCAGGGCCTCCCCCTGCCCCCATCCTGGTGGGGTTGGGGGGGGGGTCTCAGCCAGGCTCGTGGAGGGGTGGGAGGTGGGGAGGGAAGGGCTTTTTTTGCACCTGTGGTTTGCAGGCAAAGAGGGGCCATAGGTGCCCAGAGGCCCAGGACTCCCAAGTCCTCCACCAGCAAGAAGGGTGTGACCCCAGTGCCCGGGCATGGCTGGGCTGGCACAGAAATGGGGCCCGTGGGTGTGGGAGAGGTCCCAGGCAGGACTACCCCTTGGCTCTAAATGCTGCCCTTTATTTTGTCCTTTGGCTGCTCAAGGAGGGGACAGAGATGCTTGGTGGCAGTCACAGGCCATCGCATAGTGCCCCAGCCAGGCTTCTCTGCATCCTCAGGGAGCAGGACGTGCATTTTCTGTCTGTGCATCTCCTGCAAGGGATGTTTGTCCTGTCTGTGCCTTCTGTGCCAGCCATGTTGGGGACATGGGGTTGGGTCTGGTGGGTGCCAGCCGTTCTGGGTGCAATCTGGCCCCAGGACTCCCCTGGGCTCAAAGCTGGGTGGTGCCTGGTACTTCTGTGTTGCTGCAGTGTTGTCCGGATGCTTGACTGTCCATCTGTCTGCAAGATCTGATCTCTCTTTCTCTCTCTTTGTCCCCCCCCCCCCCCCCTTCACTGTTCCCATCCCCCATGCACGTCGTCTCCTTCCTCCTCTCTTCCTCTATTCTGTGCCATGTCTCTTTCTCTCTCCTTCCCACTAGTTCATGGTGGGAAAGGTATTAGGTTTACCCTTAGTGAAGAAATTTATCCTGAGAAGGGTACGTGTGCTGCTTGCCTACCCCTGCACCTGCCTGCCGCCACCGGCCTGGGCTAGTAACAGTCTCGACACCGCAGGCTGGGGTGGCCAGGAGTCCCGTCCCAGCACCGCTGGCCTTGGGGACCTGTACCGTGGGCAGAGCTGGAGCCCTCTGCCCACAGGCTTGCATACGCAGGGCTGCTTTGGGTTGAATTTGGAGGAACTGTGCTCAGCTGTAGTGACCACCCCCCCACAGACTGGGGAGGGAGGCTGTGCCCCATGGGGATAGGGGTGCCTGCCTTCACTTGCCAGCTCTGGGCACCATGCATTGTTCCCAGTGCTGCTGCCTGAGGGCGGACACCTGCCATGACCTTCCTGCAAGCTGGGGAGCTGTCCCCAGGGGATGTGTGGCCCCAGGGGACACCGTAACCATGTCCGTGTTGTCCCCCCATCCCGTCCCCTGCCCCACATCCACCTTGCTGCCAGAAGGACCATTACTAGCCTTGCTCCGGCGAGCTCCGTGTCCACCTTCCCTAGGGCGTGAGGAATGAGCCCAGCTCCATGGGCCCCGCTTGGCCTCCATCACACCCTGCCAGAGGGGCCGGGACTGCACCCCATGCTTGGCCTCCCATACCCAGACACTCCCTCCTTACCCGCCATTGCCTCCATTTTGGCTCAGCATGCGGCACTGCCCGGGTGGCGGGTGCCTGAGGGGATGGGGGTGCCGGGGGTGGGGTGGAGGATCAAGGTGGATGGAGAGGAGAATGTGCCATCACCAGCCTCCCCCCTGGCCTGGCACCCTTGTGCTGGGGGCCGTGCAGTGACACATGGGGATGTGACCTCCTTTGCACTCTTATGTCCACCCTGGGGGCTTTCTGCTGAGCTCGGTTTAATCTCCTTGGCCCCATCTGACCCACAGACCCTGTCCCTCTGCCTTGCACTCCCTCCTTCACCCATGGGTGCATGCACAGCTCTTGTGGGGGAGGGGGTGGTCTGGGCTGTTGGTCGCAGGTCACCCAAGTTCCCCATGCTCGGGGATCCCGGAACGTGATGTGGTCCCTGAGATGGAGGGGATACAAGAGGGGGCAGGTCAGCCACAAGCTCCTGGCAGGGCCATGGCTGCCCTGTGGCACAAGAGCCAGATGGGGTCCCTCCTGCCTAGTGCTGTGCCTGTGCTCACAGCCATGCATGGAGCACTGACCCCCCCCCCCCCCCCCCCCCCCCCGCCGTGCCCAAAACAGTGCCACTGCCCCCTGCCCCATCCCACCCTGGCACCTCAGCCCCTGCCTGGGGAAGGGAGGCTCTCTGGGCCCTGCTGATGTGGGGTGGGATGGCAGAGAGCCAACCTGGTGCTGGGGATGTCCTGCCATGCCCCAGCCCAGCCTGGGGCCAGCGCCAGCCATCCTTGGCAGTTGCTGCACCCATGCTGCTGTCCCCAGAACTCTTTGGCAGAGACCACAAATCCTACTGCCCACCCTCTCCTGCCCTGTGGTGGGTGACCTGCCTCCTACAGTGGGGTTGGTGGTGGGCAGGGAATGTCAGGGACACTGGGGGGACGGGTGCTCATGTCTCCTCCCTTTGCCACGCAGGCTCTGGTGTGGATGACCCTGTTGGGGAGGTGTCCATCCACGTGGAGCTCTTCACCCACCCTGGTACTGGTGAACACAAAGTCACTGTCAAAGGTGGGTTCTGCTGGGTGGGATGCCAGGGTCTGGCAGGTGACAGCGCCCCATGAGCCTCACTTGCCCCCCACCCCACCCCCCTTTGCAGTGGTGGCTGCGAACGACCTCAAGTGGCAGACATCGGGCATCTTCCGGCCCTTCATCGAGGTCAACATCATTGGGCCCCACCTCAGTGACAAGAAGAGGAAATTTGCCACCAAATCCAAGAACAACAGCTGGGCCCCCAAGTACAATGAGAGCTTCCAGTTGTGAGTGGCACTGCGGGGCTGGGGATGTGTGGCCGGGCTGGGGGGGGTGTGTGTCCCCCACGATGTGGGGACCTCCTCCTCATGGGGTCTGCCAGTGAGTTTGCTTGTCCTGCAGGGGATGTTTTAGATGTTTTCTCATTGGTAAAAGGAGGGATTGGCGGTGGGGGTGGGAAGAAAAAGGCTTTTTTTAGGGGCAGTGGGGAGGCAGCACCCATATAGGGTGCTGCTGCAGAGCCGGGGGGGGCCTGGGATTTCGACATTCTATGCCAACACTGCCTGTCCCCCCCACCCCCCCACCCCCCCCCCCGCAGCACGCTGGGGACAGAGACGGGCCCCGAGTGCTACGAGCTGCAGGTGTGTGTGAAGGATTACTGCTTTGCCCGGGAGGACCGGACAGTGGGCATCGCTGTCCTGCAGCTCCGTGATATCCTGCAGCGGCCTGGCTGCGCCTGCTGGCTGCCCCTGGGCCGCCGCATCCACATGGATGACACTGGCCTCACTGTCCTCCGCATCCTTTCCCAACGCAACAATGATGAGGTGGCCAAGGAGTTCGTCAAGCTCAAGTCGGACACACGTTCAGCTGAGGAGGGCAGCAGTTAAACCCCTTCCGCCTCCCTAGCCCTCTCCCCCCACTTCTGGTCCCTTTTCTACAGCATCCTCCAGCCATGTATAAGCCATAAGAGCGGCCACAAGAGGAGTCTCCTTCCAGGTCCTGGTGTGGGTGAGGGGGACACGGCTGCAGTTACAGACACCCCCCCCCCCCCCCCCCCCAGCCCCCCTCACCCCCCCACCCCCCCCCCCCACCCCCCACCCCCCCCATCCCTCCCTTGGCCAGACTGGCAGTGCAGAGCATGGCCATACCCCCATTCCACGCAATGGGAAGCTGGTGGTGCTGCAGGGAAGGGCTGAACCCCAGGCTGGGTGATGGGACAGATCTGCCCCTTCCCAGCCTGAGATGGAGGAACCCCAATGGCCCATCTCTGACCCTATCCTGTCCCAAACCTCATTGAGTGACACAAGGAAAGGCCTAGGCTTGGTGGGGCTGGTGTCTCATCCTGCCCGGGGCTGTTGGTGAGTGACTGGCACAGCATGATGGCCCCTTGTCCCCATCCCTTGAGCATCACGGGGCGCCCTGAGGGATGGGGAGGCTCCCACCCACTGAGCACCCTGTATATATGTAAATAGCTGTATATACATGGGGCAGCCGGATTATGTGGCTGTGTCCTGCACCCGGAAGGGCTATTGGGGCTGTTGGGGTGGGGGTGGGCACAGCCCCTGCATGCCCTGCACAGGGTGCCCTCCCTGGCTGGCAGCAGCATCACTGGGGCCGGGAGCAGCAGGGAGCAGCCCCTGGCCCATATCCTGTCTTCCCTGCCTTGCCGCCACCATGGGCTGCCCCACTGCTGCCCTCAGGGTGCCAGGGCTTGGGGGCAAGGTCTGGGGCCAATGGAGCGGAGGGACTCGTCTCCACTGTCTGGCCAGTGGGGATCAGCCATTCCTCTGCAGTGCAGCAGTGCCCACGGGACCTCCTTGGCACAAGCGAGACCCTTCCCACCCCCAACCCAGAGGACCTCCTCCTCACAATTTCCCATTAACCACCATTTCTGCGTGATCAGTGGTGTGCGTGTCTTGTGCGAGTGCCCAGGAGGCCAGGGTGTGCGGTGTCAGGGATGGCCACCCCAGCTGCCCAGCTTGCCCTAAGTACCAGGGAAGACAGAGGCCTGATGACCCCACAAGTCAATATACCTCTCTCAGCCCCCTCCCCATCCCAAAACAGGATACCCTGACTAGCCCCTATGGTCCTTTTTCTATAGGGTTTGCCTGGGACCAAAGGGTTTAGCTTTCCTCTCTCATTTCTGTTCAACATTTACACCCCTTTTCTAACCACTGCTCCTGCACGGCCAGGCTGGGGCTCAGCCCTGTCCCCCCCCCCGACCGTGGTGCCCCTGGCCCCGTGGACCCTCTCCAAACTGTCCTGTTTGGCATGTGATTGAACCGACCAATTCTGCTCCTGTAGCACATGTGTCACTGATGCCTGTGTGTCTGTACCACCCCGCGCGGCACTGCCGACGGCGGCTACCATGGATGCATGATAGTGAAATGTTTTGCACTATTTTGAATTTTTTGGGCTCTGTAAAAATATTTTATTATAACTGACATTAAAAAGCACACCCTTCACTGCGGCTGCTGTGGGAGTACGGGAGGGCAGGCACCCAGGGGCTCTTCATCCCCACTCCAATGCAGCACTTGCACGTTTAAAGTTAACACCAAGGATAAATAGCCCTGGGGCGCTGCAGCAACTGTCTGCACTCAGCCTCCCTGAGGGCTGCTCTTCAGGGCACCCACCCTCTGCAAAGCTAAGAGCTTCAGGACAGGCGTTAAACGAAACTGGGCCAGACCTTTCCTGAGAAGTGACATTCTATTCTCAACCACCGTGCTGCAAACTCTCAGGCATGGGACTGCCAACACAGCCTCACCAAGGGCAAACCCATGGCCTTCCACAATGGAGTGACTGCATCACCGGACAAGGGAAGAGCCATGGATATCATCCACCTGGACTTCTGTAAGGCTTTTTACACAGTTACCCAAAACATTCTTGCCCCTAAATTAGCGTCATATGTATTTGATGAATGCAGGGCCCCGATGCCCTGCAGAGAAACCTGGGGCTTTTGCCTGTTTTTTTTGCTGGGGCCTGGGCACGCACCTGCTTCTCTCACGAAAGCACCAGGGCTACGCTGGGCTTTGCTGGGACTTGGGCAGTGCTCTGCTGCCCTTCAGGGAGCCCGTGGCCCTTTGCAGAGCTTTATCAGAACCCTCAAGAGGGCATGCAGCCCTCCAGAGTGCCCCAGGGCTTTTGCCAGACTTTGCCGGTGTAAAAACTTCTCTCTGGGGTTCCCCCGGTCCTTTGTCAGGCTTTGCAGGCATATGGGCAGAGACCTACTGTACTCCAGAGAGCCCCCGGGCTTTCACTGAGCTTTGACAGGGTCCTGATGCTCTCCGGAGTAC
Organism: Grus americana; assembly: GCF_028858705.1. Taxonomy (NCBI): domain Eukaryota; kingdom Metazoa; phylum Chordata; class Aves; order Gruiformes; family Gruidae; genus Grus; species Grus americana. The sequence goes on from NC_072879.1 coordinate 6,319,432, forward strand.
TGTGGGGCCTTTGCTGGGGCCCATGCGAGGCCCTGTGGCACTCCAGAGAGCCGCAGGGCTGTTGCTGGGCTTTGCTGGAATCACAGAATGGTTTGAGTTGGAAGGGGCATTTAAAGATCATGGAGTCTGACCCTATCCTGGTTACTGGGAGCTCTTGTCTTTTCCCAGTGATTCCTGATAGATAGTCTCAAAGTTTTCTGGATTAATGCAGCACCATCCCTAGTTTTAATCATCAATACTGGGACTCCTGTGCCCATGTGAAAAGAGAGAGAATTTTTATCATTTACTACTAACAGTATACAAAGGCTATTACTAATATTTATTCTCAAAAGTTTGGCCACTGGGGATGGGTCATGGGAAGTCCCCGGCCCAGGGTTTGGGAGTGCCTCCATGAGTTTCCCCATAGTTGAGCTGGAGGAACAGGTGGAACAATTTTATCTAACAACTTCCCAACATCCAGGCCATCAGTGCAATGCCTTTCATGATTATCCCATAGTTTCTGTAAGGTGGGTGTGGGGAGCCTGTTGAACTTGCCTGTTGTAAATCCTGTTTCTCCCAGGAGGCCCCATAAACACCTCTGTGTCTCACTTCTGTGAGTCAGGGGAGCCCTTTTGCATCTGATTGATTGGTTTTAATGGGGCAATTTTTAATTTGTCCCTTACGCTTATGCTTGGTCAGGGCCCCACTGCCAGAGTGCCCTGGGGCTTTTGCTGGTATAGTGGGTTTACATGGGAAGGTTTTGGTATGTCTTCTGTGAGATGCCAGAAGCCACAGCCCCATGTCAGACGGAGCCAGTTCCAGCCCGCTCCAAGATGGACTCACCGCTGGCCAAAGCGGAACCAATCTGTGACAGTGGTAGCGCCTCTGTGATGATGGGTTTAAGAAAGGGTAAAAACTGATGTGTAACAGCAAGGAGAAAGGAGCAAAAATATGTGAGAAGAACAATGCTGCAGACATGCGGGTCAGTGCAGAAGGAAGGATAGGAGGTGCTCCAGGCACCAGTGCCAAGGTTCCCCTGCAGCCCATGGTGCAGAACATGGTGAGGCAGGCTGCCCCCTGCAGCCCATGGAGGTCCACGGTGGAGCAGAGGTCCAGCCTGCAGCCTGTGGAGGACCCCATGCCGGAGCAGGGGGATGTACCTTAAGGAAGCTATGAACTCATGAAGACCCTGCGCTGGAGCAGGCTCCTGGCAGGACCTGTGGCGAGGAGCAGACCTTGGCCAGGGTGGGACAGACACACACAACAAGGGCTGCACTGCCTTTGTCTTGAACACCACCAGCATCCCCTCCAGGGGGGACAGGGCTCAGTGCAAAGCCCTTCAAAGCCTCAAGGCAATCATGCCCTTCCTTGGCTCCCAACGCAGATTCCCGGCACACTCTGCTCAGTACCTCCCTGAAGGGCGTGACATTTGGTCTCTGGCACTCCAGGGTAGCAACTCTGCTGCCCTTCTCATGACGCTGACCTTTTAAACTCAACCATTTCATGATCACTGTGGCCAAGGCCATGCCCATTGCCCACCAGTCCTTCTCCATTCACAACTAGCAAGTCTAGGAGGGCTCAGTCTCACTGAGTAGGCTCCCTGGCTACTTGTGACAAGAGAAGTTCTCTCCCCCAGACTTCAGGAATTCCCCAGACCTGCTCATCACAGCAGTATGGTATTCCCAGCTGATGTCTGGGAAGTCAAAATCTCCCCCCTAAGGGCAAGGTGCACTTGTCCTGAGATTTCTCCTCGTGGCCTATGGAATAACTCCGCAGTGCTGGCATCCCAGCTAGGCCATCAAGAGCAGACACCCACTGCAACAGCTGCTTTGTTTTCCATGCCCCTCATCCTCACCCAGAGGCTCTCCATCACATCCTTGCTGACTGTAAGGGCTCTACCATCCAACCTGTCCCTTACATAGGGTGCGACGCTTCCACCTCACCTGCCCTGCCTACCCCTCCTGAACAGCCTAGAGCCTCCATGCCAGCACTCCAGGTGTGGCACTCGTCCCACAAATCCCAAGGACATGCCAGCTCTGGGAACGCAGCAAGGCTTCCAGCCAAAGGCACTTGAACTCACAGCCCCTGAGAGCTGCCTGAAGGAGCCGGGGGCACCCTGGCCCCCTCCAAACCCTTTCCCTCCCCAAGAGGGGCTGAGGAGGCTGGAACATGCAGAGACCCCACATTCCCTCCTGGGAGACGCCAGAAAGTCCTTAGCAGCCAACAGCCAGAACACAACATGGCGCCGTCACCACTGCAGCTCCCACCGCACAGCCCTTGGGACCCCCTGGCTCCTGCAGACTTTTGTCCTTCCCCAAACCTTCTACCCCCGAGGTAGGGACCCACCCCAATCCCTGCACCCCAAGGACGCTCTTGGAGGCAAGGGCAGAGATGACTGCTGGCCATCATTCCTGTCTCTCTTCCAGGCTCAGCCACCCTGACTGCCCTGCCAGCAGCAGCCCTGTGCCTTTGGCATCCCCAGTCCCTGGGCACTCCCAGCATCCCCATCAGCCCTGGCCCCATGGCAGTTTTGGCCCCTGCCCTTGCCTGGGTGATGCATGCCCAGTAAACCCCATTCCCAGAGAATTTCCCAAATAGTTGGGGCCATCTCTCCCATTTCACCTCCTAGAAGCCAGTCTCCTCCCTGCTTTGCAACTCCATTCTGCTGGCACAGCTGCTCACTCCAGCCACAAGCTTGCCATTGGAGCTAGCTCAGTGGGTGCCCCAGGAGGGTTCCTCAAGCCCAGCACGGCGCTCTCACCCACACAGGTCTGCAGAGGGCTCCATGAAGCTGCTTCTTCAACCTTCAGGTCTTAACACATCACCAACCTGCCTCCATCAGCCCACTCCATGCTCAGCCATGGCACTGCTTCTCTGCCACCTGCTGCCCTGTGGTGGCCATGGACACCCCTTTGCCAGAGCCCATGCAGGATCCTGCTACCCTCCAAAGAGCTCCAGGGCCCTCTGTGGGACCAGCTGTCTTTCTGGGGCTAACTGAAAGAGAATGGATTTAGATTGGACTTGAAGAAACATCTTACAATGAAGGTGGTTAGATTCTGGAGCAGGCTACCCAGAGAGCTTGTGGAACTTCATCATTGGAAGCATTCAAATTCAGGTTGGATGGGGCTTTGAACAACATCATCTAGTGAAAGGTGTCCCTTTCTCTTGCAGAGGGTTAGAATCTCTAAAGGTCCTCTCCAACTGAAACTATTCTGTAATTCATGAAAAGCCCCAAGAATGCCCCAGTGATGGTCCTCGAGCTTCCTCACTCCACTCTGCACACAGTACATTCCCCCCCCCCCCAGACAGCCTCAGGCTCTGAAGTTATCTGCAAAGACTTTTATTATCTTCAAAGGATTAAAAAGTGGCCAAAAATCCCCAGGGCAGGACTGCCATGGGCCCTGGCTGTGCCACAAACAAGGCACCTGAGTTTCAATAAATAAACAACTTCCCAGAAGAATGGCACACAAGTGCTGTACCCCCAGCCTTCATGGCCCTCCCGCACCCCTCAGACACTCTCGATGGGGCACTGGCAGCAGTGCAGGGCCAGACCTGGGCTCAGAGGGGGACAAGGAAGGCCAGATCAAGGGCATCAGGGATGCGGAGCTCATCCAGGTGCAAGGGGGAGGCAACGAAGGGCAGGTGCACAGGGAAGAGGTGGCTGGTGTCCACCAGGAGCTGGCTGGGTCTCCCTCCATACTGGTCCTGCAGCTGCTTCTGTGGGGATACAGCGCTCACATCCAGAGCTGCCCCAGTGAGGGAGCACATGCAGGGCAGCATCCCCCAGCACTGGGCCCCAAGTCCCACTTACCTCAACGCTGCTGATAAAGCTGGGACTGATGCGCTCCTCCAGCCCAACAGCTGGAGTGTAAGCCCGGAGTATCTTCACAACCTGGAGGAGATAGTGGGGAAGATGAAGAGGGAAGGAAAGGCCTGGGCACAACAGACACTTTGGGGTATGGTATGGTCCCCACCCCAGTGCATCCCTGGTGTACCCAGGGAGGCCAAGGAGCCCCAGGATAGGATCGGTGCCCAGCAGGCAGCAAGTCCCAACCCCCCAGTACCTGCTGGGGTGACAGCACCGTGCACAGGCTGCAGAGAGCTGCAGCGTCCTCCTCTGTCACCTTCTTCACCTGCAGCAGCTGGGCAGCCTGGACCAGGGGCTCCAGCACCTCATGGGCCCCACTCTGCTGCAGCCCCTCTGCCCGCAGCCACTGCTCCAGCTGGCTGATGTTGTACCTGCCGGGGAGACCAGGTCAGGGGGAAGCACAGGCCATGCCCCAGCTCCCCTAGATACCTGTCCTGCACAGGAACTGACCTGAGCTGAATGCCACGGCTCCAGGAGCACATGTCCTTTCTCAGCAGCAGGTAGTTGAGGGTGGTGCCGCTGATGAGAAAGAGGAGCTGGCGTAGGGCCTGGTGCCCTACACTGGGCGCCAGCCCATGGCGGTCCAGCACTGCACAGAAGGAGCCCAGCTGCTGCAGCAGCTCAGGTAGGGTGTGGGCAGGACCTGCCGAGGACCGGTGGTGGCCAGGAGGGCAGGAAGAAGACAAGCCCTGTATGGGCTCACTCTCCAGCATTGCAGCAACTAAAGGGTAGAAAAGGCTTATCATAACAAGTCAGAGACCCCGCGTTGTGCCTCAAGCAGCCAACGTGCTCCTTTGGTCCCTGCATCCCCCAACTGGGATACAGAGACCAGTGGCACCTCCAGAATAGCTGGCCCAGGCTAGCCCAGGGGCTGGCCCTGCTCCGTGAGGCTGTAAAGCAGGTCATGGGGGAAATAGAGCTCCCCACAGATGCAGCCAAAGGTCCCTGGGATGCTGACCCCACTTTAGCTCCCCAGCCACCTCCTTCAAGCCAGTATGCTCAAGAAGGAGATGATCCCTTATAGAAGGGGAACCCCAATTCAGAGCCTACCTTCCCCCTCTGGGTACAGCCTCTGTAACACAGCAGGCAGTTCACACAGCTGAGCTCAGCACTCCCTCCCTGAACCAGCATCCTGTGAGTACCCTGCAAGCCTCCCGAGCCCAGGCCATACCAATCATGGGTTTGAGGTGCTTCTCAGCCGTGCGGATGAGCTGCTGGTAGAGCTGGACAGCCAGGGCACCCAGGCTGCGGCAGGAGCTCTGGGGGTCCACGTTCTGCAGGCGATGCTTGTTCTGCTGTACTGTGTTCCCCTGACAGTAGCTCTGTGGGCACAGACTGGGTCAGAGCCAGCAGTACCAGGGGACACGGCTAGGTCTCCGAGCAAGTGTGGAGCACTGTCAGCCCAGCACATCCCTGCCTACCTGGGTTGGGGGCAAAGAGGATGCAGCCCCAGGTGGTAACAAACCCTGCCCCACTAAGCTCCTGCCCTTCCCAGGGAGCTGGCAGGCCCCCCCCCCAGCCCAGCACTACCTTATCCTGGCTGTACTGGTGCAGGCAGTTCAGGAGCCGGCAGGTGTTGGCAAGCCAGAGTGCCACCATGTCAAAGTCATCACTGTGCTTCTGCAGGAGGGAACAGAGATCACTGGGGTCAGCAGGGCTCTGGTGGTGACAGCAGCAAGCCCTCACGCCCCGCAGTAGCTCCGTGAGCCATACAGAACCTGATGAGGGCTGTGGGGGTGCAGACCCGTCAGACCCTCTTGCAGGAGACCTGCAGCACCCAGGAGCACTCCTCACCCCAGAAGAGGTTCAGGCTGGACACTGGAGTCAGGCACATGCTGCCCTGCTGGCCAGGCTGCTGCCCCAGTGCCAACCCCCCCTTGGCCAGTGAAGCTCCTGCTCCTCAGCCCAACCCACAGCCCCAAGCCCAGCACCTTCATGACCCTTTTGATTGCATTGATGGCTGCATCCAGGAGCGAGCGGGCCCGCAGCTCATCACAGCAGTGATCTGCATGCCGGAAGCACAGGAAGAGGATGTAGGCAGGCAGGTCTGGGAACATCCCAGGGCTTCTCTGTGGTTTGTAGTCTGCAGGGGAAAGCAGGACAGTTGGAATCCAGGCAGCTATAGAAAGCTGGTCCCAAGCCAGGCAGGATGCTGCCCCAGCAACACTGAAAGGATGAGCTTACAGAAGTTGGCAGGAAACCCTAGCAGAGACCAAGCTGGGGTAAGGAGTCCACATGTCTCCAAACCCTACCTGTGATGACAGCCTTGATAATGCGCCCTTCATCCTCCATCCTCCATGCTAGCATGGCCTGGGACTGGGAAAGGACTGCAGCGGACGCTGCCAACTCCTGCGCTGGCCCAGTAGCCTCTCTCTTCCCTGGGGAAGAGGAGCACAGGTCACATCCTGCTGTGTCCTGGGATATAGGACCCTGATCAGGTCCAAGCAGATGCTTCCCAGCATCTCCGTTTGGAGGGACTGCTCCCCATGTTGAAGCTGAGCAATGCTCCAGCCTCAAACCAGGCTGGTGACCCTCTAAAGCAGCCCCATGCAGGCACTTGCCTGTGAGCTCTTGGATCTGCTCCGCATAGGTTCTCAGTTGCTTCTGAAGCTTCAGTGTGGTCCTCTCCTGCTTCTCCAGCTTCTGGGCCAGCTCCTGGGCAGAGACAGCCCCGGCAGGGCTCAGCCAGCCTCCCTCAGCTGGACACCCCCACCAGCACCCAGCAAGCTAGCAGGTATGCGGCAGGATCCCCCACATTGCTCCTTAAGGAGCTGCTGCAGCTCACCACAGGGCAAGGGGGTGGAAGCCAGCCCCAAGCCTGGTCCTGCCCCCCCCCCCCCCCCCCCTTACCCGGTTCTCCTCCTGGAGCTGCAGGACACGGTGCTGCAGTCCCTCCTGCTCCTGGTGCCGCTGCAGGTCCTGGATGAGAGCTGCCTGCTGCTGGCTCAGCTTCTTAAGTGAGCAGATATCAAGGTGCAGCCCTTCTACCTCCTCCTCATGCTGCTGCTTCTCCTCTCGCAGCTGACTTGCCAGAAGCCTGCACACAGGCACCCAGGGAAACTGAGGCACCAGCCTCCTTCAGCTGCCACACCCCACCCCCTTGGGGAGGCTGCTGAAGAGGTATTTCTCCTCTGAAGCCTGAGCTGGGAACTCTCCCCCTGCCCAGGCAGCATGGACTGAGCTGCACTACCAGAGTATCTCCCCTCCAGCTGCCCCGAGCCTCAAAGCACCCACGGTACAGCCCACAAACAGGCTACACCAGCCCTACCCTCTTAGGAGGCTCCTGTTGAGCCCAGGGTATCCAGTCTACTCACAGTGGGCGTGCCTGTGCTCAGAGCAAGGTGGGATGTTCCAGCCCCCCAGGAAAACACAGCTGGGTGTGCTGGAGAAAAGGGAAGGAGAGCCAGGGCTACCCCACAACCAGCTGGGCAGCAAGGGGCAGGCTGCCAATAGCAATTTAGGAGGTACCTGCTTCAAAGTGGATTTGCAGTTGCCCAGCACCACAGCATTGCAGAAGCCAGGCAGCTGCAACCCAAGCCATGGCTGGGTAAAACACCAGGGAAAGCCCCACCAGCAGCATGGATCCAGTAGCCCATTGTGGGGAAACCAGCCTCAAATGGGAACCATTTCCCCGGATCACACTTACTTATTGGCAACCTGTACCGCATCATATGCGTGCTTCAAGTCATCATCCACCTTCTCTGGGCTCCTGCCCAGCCCCAGCATCTCAGCTATGTGCTGCAGGGAGAAGAGAGCAGGGTGAGGCCAGCCCTGCCAGCCTGGATCTTGCCCTGCTCATGGTCGTGGGGCAAGGGCTCACCCTGCGCTTGAGGAAGTCCAACGGTTTCCTCTCCTCCTGCTCCATGGGGGCCTTGGACCTCCGCAGCTCCTCCCGGGTCCAGGCTAGCTCCTCATTGGCAGCATTGAGCTGCCCCAGGAGGAGAAGGTATGCCTTCTCAAAGGGATCCTGGCCCACACTGCTGGGCTGTGGGTGCAGCCCCTCTGGCACCGGCTGCCAGCGCTCCTCCAGCCCCTGGGTACAGAGACAGGGTTTGGCACAGCAGCCAGTGCTGGGCACCAGCGCCAGAACACCTGCAGACACCCCTCCCTGATGGTACCAGCTCCCAGCCAGGAGCCCCAGGGCACAGCTGTCCCCACAGCCAGAGGAAGGGACAGTCCACTTGTCACTCCCACCCCACCAGTGTCACCACTAGCCTCAGCCTGCTGGTCGGAGCCATCTCGCGAGGGAGCTGTGGACATGGAGGATAAGTAGCTGCTCTCGGAGCCCAAGAAGCTCTCTGATGAAGGGGACCGTCTCAAGGTGCTTTGCTGAGAGGGGAGAGAAGGACAAAGTTGTTCCCCTGCACCCCAAGTGCCTGCTGGTGCATCGGCTGGGGCAGAGCAGCGATAGCCTCAAGAGGCTTGAGGATCCCCCAGCACACAAGCTGCTGAGCCCACTTCTCCCATAGGTGCCCTGGACCAGTCAGCGCTGCCTCCATCCCACGAGGAGCCAAGGGAGGGATTGCCCTGAGCCTCCCTGTGTCCCTGCCAGCCCCTCACCCTGTGGAAGGCCACCTCATCCCGCAGGTTCTCATAGCCCTGCTCCAGGCGGGCGTACTCCTGCACCAGGCTCTGGTAGCGTGCCCGCTCCTCCTCCAGCTCCTGCAGCAACCCCTGGCTCTCCCGTGCCGCACGCTGGTGCTGCTCTGTGGGGACAGACACAGCAGGGAGTGGGGAGAGGCAGGACCCCTCTGTGAGGGGACATGCAGGAATACACCAAGCCTGCATGACCAGTCCATACCCAGGGAAATGGAATAAGGGGATCAGAGGACCCCTATTACCTTCCAGGTCCTGTGACTGCTCCGACATGCGCTGGATCAGGGCATCCCTCTCCTCCCCCAGCTGCAGCTTCATGGCTTCCACCTCTGACAAGCGCTGCAGGAAAGAGGAGGGGTAGGTACAGCCAGAACCCTGCCCAGGGCCAGCCCTGGCTGTCAGAGGTCCCCTCCAGGGACTGCGCATGGCAAGAAGCCCAGCATGCTGCCAGGTCCCTGGAGATCCCTGCAGAGCCCCAGCAGAGCAAAAGCATCCCCTGGACAGACAGACCTGCCTGAGCTCCTCAACCTCCTGGCCCAGGCAGCTTTTCATGCTGTGCCTCTCCAGCTCAGCCAGACGCTCCTGCAGCTGCTGGACCTGGACGTCACGGGCCGCATCCTCCCGCAGCCGCTGCATCTCTGCCCGCAGGTGCTGCACCTCCTCAGCATGGGCAGCATTCAGCTGCAAAAGCTGCTCCACCAGCCGCTGCTTCTCCTGGGCCTTAGGCCAATGGAGAGAGCACATCAGGCAGGTAGCCAGGAACAAGGGCATATCCCCACATTTCCCATCAATGAAAGCCCATGCATATTCAGGCTGCCCTTCTGCAATGAACCTGGATAACCCATTTCCAACCCATCTGTTTGGAGCCCTGAGCCTTTGGTATCACCTCAAACAGAGCTCAGGCCTGAGAGAGCAGCTCTCCATGACATGCCATCCCACATGGAGCCACACATGAGCTTTGCCATGGCTTTATAGCCCGTTACCCCCCTCCTGACCAGCCCCAGCAGCAAGATTTTCCAGCCCTGCTTCCCCCAACTTGCAGAGACAGGACCACACCACAGGAGCCCTCTCTCCCCCCTCCACAGACACCCCCAGGAAAGGAGTGGTGACAGCTGGAGCAGAGACACCCACCCAGATTGGGACGGCAGATGCCGGCAGGCGCACGGTGGGAGAGCACACCATGCTGGAACTGTTCCCAGCACATGACGCTGTTACAAGACTGCGCCCAGCCAAGCACCCAGGAGAGTGCCTAGTACATCCCCAGGGCCACCAGCCCCACATCCATAGGGAGCACTGAAAGCCCAGGAATGAGACCTAGATGCATGACTCCTGCCTGGGGACACACGTCAGGCAGAGCCGGCTCCTGCCCCAGGGCTAGGAGAGGACTGAAGACCAGGGTAGACACGGCTTTGATGGCAAAAAGCAGCTGCCCCCACATCCTGGGACCCAGAAAGGGCTGAAGCCAGCACCCACCTGCTCATCCAGCCTACACTGCAGCTGTATCACCTTGATCTCCATGCCCTTGTGCAGCTGCTTGTAGTGCTCAACCGAGCGTGCCTCAACACGCAGCCGCCGCAGCTCCCGGCATGCCTGCACTCGGCGGTAGCAGCACTGTAGGTAGATGACGGCCCTACGCAGGCGGGCATAGCGGGTCCGGGCCAGCCAGCCCCTGACGGCAGCCTGGATCACCACAGCTTTCTGGTGCCTCACCATCTGTGGAGGGAGAGATGAGGTAGTGGCACCACCAGCAGCACAGGCCCCCCCCCAGGTGGAATTGGGACACCCACTGCCCTGCCAGACTCCTACCTGTTGGTAAAGACGCCGGACAAACATGCCCCGGGCAAAGGCTTGGATGGTGACGACAGCCTGGCGCATGCGTAGGTAGGAGCGCCGGGCCAGAACCATCCTCAGGGTCTTCTGCAGCACCACAGCAGCCCTGGTCCTTCGCAGCATCCTGGTGAACCTGCAGGGAGGGCAGAGAGCTAGGCAGGAGGTGGCAAAGCCTGCAGTCCAGCCCATACCACAGGGACACCCAGGTCAAAGCCCAGCCCAGAGCTAGTATGGCCACCAGCTCACCCCAAGGCTCAGCTCTGTCTCAGCTCATTGCAGCTCCCTCCGAGCCCCATCCCCTGCTCACCTCCGGGCCAACATGCCCCGGGCATGACGCTGCAGGCAGACTGCTGCAGCACGTGTCCGTCCAAAGCGCCTCCGTGCCAGCCAGCCCCGCAGGTGCCTCTGCAGCAAGGTGCAGGCTGCCCTCAGCCGCCGGTACCGCAGGTCCTCCAGGTAAGCCACTTGGCCAGCCCGGAAAAACACCTTGTTCTTTCCACACTGGTACTTGCTGGGGTCCTACGTGCAAGGGCAGAGTCAGTCCCAGGGACAAAGCATACCCTAGCTGGGCTCCCCCAGGAGCTCCCTGGAGGCTGAGTTCCTCCCCATCTCCCAAGCTCACTCATTTCAGTACCCCACAGGGCATCCATGCATGGGGAGAAGCATCTGCAAGGGATACTCACAGCTGTACCCCCCCCCCCCCAAGCAGGACCCTTACTTGGAGCAGTCTCTCAAGGGCAAGGCTGCAGATCTGCTTCTCATGAGTGCCCATCAGCTCCTCTCTGCTCACCAGAGCCCTGTACCTCTCTAAGAACTCCTTGTATGTCCACCTGTGGAGGACAGATCAGTGTTGTGGCTGGAAAGGGGAGGGAGCGCCCAGGGTGCTGCTGAAGCAGGGGAGTACCTGGAGGGGTAGCCTGAGGCACTGATCCGGATGGTCTCCAGGACCCCGCAGGCTCGTAGCTGCTCCACTGCTCGCCTGGAATCAAACCTGGGGCAAAAGAGGGGCTGATCTAGAATAGGTCCCAACCAGCTTGGCACACTGCAAGCTATGTGGGGCCAGGGCAAGTGTGACACAGATTAGAGGGACAGCAGTGCCCCAGAGTGTCCCCATTTCCTCCAGCCTCCCTGCCCAGGCACTCACACAAAGGGCTGCTTGCCATCATTGGGTTTGATGCAGCGAATGTAGTGCGGTGTGGTGCTGCTCAGCATCTCCATCAGCTTGTTCAGGGAGACTTTGAACTGCAGAGGACAAGGCAAGCGTGGTCAGGGCCAGCAGGAACATCCTGGGGCCAGCACATGTTTTTTCCCCTATGCCCCATACCTGGCTGGAGATAGACCTCTTGCTTTTTTGGCTACCGGGCAGCGATCTGCGGCTAGGGCGACCAGCCATCCTGGGCCCACTGGACCTGCGAGACTGCAGGGACACGGGGCCATCGCCTTCCTCCAGGAAGAGCTCAGTGAGCAGGGTAGACTGCACAGAGCAGAGTTGTGAGAGCCAGACATACCTTGCAGTGAGCATCACCCAATACCTAGAGAGCCATCACCACCAGGAGACACAGCCCCACAGAGGCCAACCCAGTGCACTTTGCCCTGCTACAGCCCAGATGTGCCCCTGCCTGCTCCTTCCCTCAAGAAAAACTAAGTGCAAGCCATGGGCACCTTCCCAGGTGTGCTCCAGAGCCCTCCGAGATGTCCCTTACCTTCTGCCAGGGCCACGCAGGGTGGAAGGGAGAAGTGACAGCATTACAGACCTGGAAGCAGCAGAACCCTCCAGCCCTCTCAGCAGGGACATGGCCAAGGCATCCCCCAAAATGGGGAAGCCCAAGGCAGGGGAACAGAGTGGGGAGCATTCACATCTCAGGGCACCCTGATCACAGCCAGCACTGCATGGGGCTGTGACAGCAGGCAGACAGGGATTTACCCTGCAGAGCTTATACCTCCTACCCCATCAGTCCTTCCTCTAGCCCCAGGCTCCCAGGGCGCCACAAGTTGGCCAGGCGCTGCCCTACACAGCCCCTGCTCAGGGTGGCTCTCACCTTGCTGGCTCGCAGCAGCCCTACCAGCTCCTCGGGGACAGCGTCCCTGTTCTTCTCCACAAACCCATCACACTGGTATTCCACCTGGCAGGAGACAAGGCAAGTACCAGCATTAGCCTGCAGCTTCCCAGACTAGTTTGGTGCAGGGCTCTGCCTGGACACAGTCCAAGCCTGTTGGAAGAAGTCCTTGTGGGAGTCAGAGCTGGTGGTGGCCACATTGCCTAGCTCCTGCCCTACTGCAAGGCTGCCGATGGGAACCATCACAGCCAGAGTTTGCATATTTTTACCCTCAGTTAAAGAGTTGCGGCCCACCACTCAGCAGCAGCAGAGCAAGCAGGATCCACTTCCCAGCCAGGGAGGGTGCAGGCAGCCACCACAGCCACTCATGACAGCAGGAGTTTGCCAGAGCTACCACCACCAGCTCTAGACAGGGCAGGCTGGGTGCCCCTTGGTGCAGAGCCACTGCCAAGGACTCCTCACCCAGGGCTGCACTGCCACAGCTTCCCCTACCTTGCCAGCAAAGTGGCAGACAATGAAAGCATCCGTGGGCCTCTTGGGCTTCTGGAAGTGTGAGCTGCCGAGATGGATCTGGTAAAGTTTCTGGGCCCAGCTCCCATCGCTACCTTGGGGCATCTGAAAGGCAAATGGGTCAGAAAGGGCAGTGGGGGCCTCTGGGTGGCCATGGCAGCCTGCTCCAAGCACTCTTTGCCTACCTTGCACTCCTCATTCAGCAGGTCCAAGATGCCAAGCCGGCCCTCAATGAGTTCAATGCATGGCTGGTTGTCACAGAAGTCAACGAAGACCCAAGGGATCTCCTCGGTCACATACTCCTCCTGCTCCAGCTTGAAAACATGCTGGAGGGCAGGGAGAGCAGAGCAGGACTGAGCCAGGAGGGGACAAAAGTGGCCAGCCACCAGGCAGGTTGCAGGCAGTGGCTTGGTTTCCATAAGACACCTGAGCCGCTCTTCTCCTGGAAGAAGAGTGCTTTGGGGAAAAGGAGGGGACCATACACAGCTACAGCAGCCTCCCAGAGCCCGATGTTTGCCAGGACTGAAGCACCAGCCACGCTCAAGGCAGAGAGCACCAAAAGTGACAACACAGCAGGGGATGTGCAGGGCCCACCCTTGCTATCTCCCAGCAAGACGACGCATCTGGGTGACACCCACCAGGTTGAAGAGCTGCTGCAGCTTCTCATTGGCATAGTTGATACAGAACTGCTCAAAGCTGTTGAGCTCAAACATCTCAAACCTGCGGGCAGCAGAGACCTGCCTGAGGCAGCTGCCAGGCAGAGCCACCCCAGCCAGCCACAAGCTCCAGGCAAAGGCACCCAACTGGCCCCACTGCAGGGACAGGTACTGCCCCATGTCCCAGTTGGAGCAGTTGGTGGCTGCAGACCTGCAGTCACAGCTGATGCAGGAGCAGGACCATGCTCTTCCAGGCAGCCCAGGAGAGGGGAACTGCTCTTACCCATAAATGTCCAGGATGCCAATGGTAGTATGGTGCCCCTCCAGTGACCGCAGGGCACAGTTGACCCTGCTCACCATCCACCTGAAGACCTGCCCGTACATATGCTTGGCCAGGGCATCCCGGGAGTTGAGTGCCTGCTGCCTGGAGAGGGGCTTCAGGTAGGTCTCACCAGCAGTGACCAGCTTGCGGTGGCAGAGCCAGTGCATCACCTGTGATGCCTCAATGCCCAGCAGTGTGCAGAATAGCCCTAGGGCCTCATCAGCAGGCTGCAAAGAGGCAGACCCTGTCTGAGATATGGCTCCTGCAGCCAGCACAGTTCAGGGGCCAGTTTGGGATGCAGGGTGCAGGCAGCAAGCTCTCCCTCACCTCCACAAAGCAGCCATCCCCACGGCGGTCCCTCCCTCTGACCACGATGTTGCCCAGGTGCAGGATGGCAGCCAGGATGTTGAATAGCTCCAGCTGGTCAGACTCAGGAACACCTGTGGACACAACACAGGCATGAGGGACTCCCCAGGTTCCCTCCACCCCATGCTGGTCTGAGCCTTTGCATCGCACAGACTGGAGGGATAGGAATGGCCAGTAGATAGCCAGGCTCCCCAGTACTGGGATGTCTGGCACCAGCACCGGGGTGAGAGCAGTGGGATAGCCAGCCCTGGGGACCAACCCTACCCACCCCCACCCATGCCCAGCCAGGACAGTACCCAGGAGCGAGAAGGCATGCCGTGTGCTATCCAAGTCAGCTGCATCGGTGGTGCTCTGGGGAGTGGTGCACTGGCCCTGGCAGGTGTAATGGAAGGACTCTGCCCCATCTGTGGGTGAGATGTGTCAGGCTGTGAACCAGCACAACCTGCCCCATGGGGCTCCCAGCCACCCTTATCTCACCCCAGGGTGCCCAGCAGCAGCAGAGCCTCCTCCAGCATCCAACCAGCAGCTGGGGAAGGCAGGACAGCCCGGCACTGCCCAGCATGGCACAGGCCTGGCAGCAAGCTGTGCCATGGGGCTTGTGGCAGGGATGTGGCGACACTCACGGAGACCCAGGCCCTGGAGCTCTGGCAGGGTGGCTGAGGCACAAAGCTGGTAGAAGATGTGGTAGTTCCTCTCTGCTTTTGCCTGTGGATGAGCAAGAAAAGAGTCACTGAGAAGCCAGGTCACCTTGGGCCACCCTGTTCCACTGTAGCAGTGCTGCAGCCCCAGATATGGGGACAAGGGACACCTTCCCCTCTCCCAGCTTGATTCAGCAGTGCTGGGGTTGCTTCCTCAGGGGATGCCCAGGAGGCACACGCTCTCAACTCTGAGGATTGGGGTTCCCACTCAGCCCTGTCCCTATGCCACCCCAGAGACCCACCTGGAAGGTGACACGGGACTTCTCCAGCAGGTAGGTTTTGATGGTGGCCCCTGTGACACATGCTTGGCTGAAGCCAATCTTTATGTACTTCCCAAAGCGGCTACTGTTGTCATTCCTGGTTGTTCTTGCATTCCCAAAGGCCTGGTGGGGAAGGAGGGCAGGAGGTTTTAGCTGGCCCCAGATCTCCAGGTGCTCTGGAGAAGTTCAGTCCCCGCCACCCATTCTACAGGGTGGGGACAGGCACAGCATGACATCAGGGATATAGGCCATGAGGAGCACAGGGAGAGCCTGCAGGGACACCCCAGCTATCCCCATGCAGAGCCCGGGGACCCACCTCCATCACGGGGCTGGAGGCCAGCACCTTCTCCTCCATGCTGGAGTCACCTAGGCAGCCCCCAACAGTTGTGAAGTATCTCATGGCATACTTGGCTGACACAGTCTTCCCTGCACCAGATTCACCACTGACGATGAGGGACTGGTTCTTCCCAAACCTGCCAGAGAGGGACATGAGCTGGGGACAGCCTGTGACCCAATGGGACCCCTCTCCACAGATACACCACGATCCAGAGGGGGCTTCAACCCTTCCCCACTGCAACCCCAGGGATGCTCCCATGTGATGCTCACCTCACCATCTGCTTGTATGCCTCCTCCGCCAAAGCAAAGATATGGGGATCCATGTCCCCCATTTCATGGCCACTGTAGGCGTATATCACCTCCTCCTCATAGATGGGCAATGGCTTGTAGGGGTTGATAGCAACGAGGATGATACCTGGAGAAAGAGGGTTGTCCAAAGGGCAGGAGGAACAGGGCATGGGATGGGGGAGCAGGAGGGGGTGCACAGGGTTACCACAGTAGGTGTAGATGGCATTGGCCTCCAGGAAGCGCCGGCGGAGTGAGTGCAGCACAGCCGGCTCATGCAGGTAGCTCAGGGCCACCAGGTCATCAGCATCTGAGAGGCAGTCAGGGTTGCAGAGAGGTGGCAGCTGGAACTCGATGGAGTAGGCCAGTGCCTGCAAGTATGGAGATGGTGCAGGGAAAGTGCTGAACGGGGTCAGCCAGCCCTGCAAAGGCAGGATGGCTCTGTGGAGAGCAGCACAGGAAGGAGGCCATGCTTGGGCTGTTAGTCACCAGGAATCACAACCCAGTCAGCACAGCTAGCTGAGCTGGAGGCCTTTTGGGAAGTCAGGCAGGAGTTGGCAGTGAGGACCAGCTCACTGGGCAGTCAGGGTGCAAAGGGCATGGTGAGCCAGACACAGCCACGGTCATCTGAGCTCTTGCTCAGACACTAGGCGGGACACATCCAGGCAATGTTTTAGCCTCTCTGCACCCTGTTGAGGAGCCCAGGCTGGGGCACTCTGGGGGTGCAGAAGTAAACTATCTTCCATCTGGGGATGCCCGATCATGCGGCAAGTACAGGAAGGATCTGCTCTGCTGGGCTGCACAGCTCCAGCCTTACCGAGCCATCTTCCAGGCAGAGATGAAGAATGGTGTCTCCTTCCTTGTAGTCTCTGGTTATTTCTGCCACCCTCCAGACTTCAATGCAGTCAGGGATCCACACCCGGGCACCCTGCAGGGACATGGAAGGGAGGGAACCCCTGCAGAGAGCCACGGCCAGGACACAGGGAAAGCATCTGGCCACCAGCCTCCAAACCAAGCATCACAGCCCTCCCCACAGTTCTCAGCACAGTGCTCAGCATCACCATAGCAGGGTGAGTCATGGGACCCAGCACCCTGCTAGGTGCCCCACAGCCTCTTGGCTCCTGCAGGCAGGGGTCCTACCCAGCTGCTCCCCAGATGTGCAGGAAGGCACCTTTGTTGGACCCTCACTTCTTCCTGGCTCTGCTGCCCACCCCAGGAAGGCCAGCACCTTTCCAGCCCTCAGCATGGGAGGCAACCCATGCTCCTGGGCTGGGGAACCGCAGTTCCCGCTGCCTCCGTTCCCAAGCACGGGTGCCCGCAGCCCTACTCTGCGCCAAGCTGTCAGACACCATCTCAGCAGCTTCTGCCAGACTGCTGGGAACAGGGGCTGCTACCAGGAGGTCAGTACCTCGTGCTGCTCCAAGCAGGCAGAGATGAGGCCATCCTGCAGGTTTAAACAGTAGTGGAGGGGAAAATCTAATGGTTGCAGCTTTAGACTGAGATGGGAGCTGTATCTCTTTCCACAAACTCTGGGAACTATTGCAGAGCGGCAATCGGGCTCTAACACATCATGATCCCACCCCAGTGGGCTGAGGCCATCGTCTTGCTATAAGCCAGGGCCTGAAAAACCATCCTGGTTTCTCCAATTTTCTAAATCCAGGGAACTCTGCTTGCAGCAAGTGTTTCCAGGTCTGCAGTGTGCAAAGCATGTGTGTTAATGCATCATTAAAGTCGATCAAACAAGCACTGAAGAGGCTGGAAGTCTGGGGAGGGGGAAGGAAGGGGCTGAACTTTGGGTTCACATCCAAGGAGTCATCAGAAGCCTGAATGTCTGACTCCGCAGTTGAAATAAAGAGGACAGGAAGGGGATCGGGTTGCAGGGGCCGCTCAGCCAGAGGAGAGGCAACTGGAAGCCATTATCTTTTATGAGCAGTAGCCGCTGGGGGGAGCAAAAATCGCACGATGTCCAGCTTCCCGGCAAGGCACTAACAGATTCTAGTCTGAAACCGCAGCGGGACAAAAGAGCATCCTGCTAAGCGCACCCGGCTCGCCCCGCGGCTCTCGTCCAAGGGAGCATCAGGCAGGCACAAGCTGCAAAAACTGCAAGGTTCGGTCCCAGCCCGCCGGCTATTTGGGACAAGGCAACCCACGATGTCTTAAGCACAGAAACTCTCCTTACTTCGCCCAGGTTGGTACCTCAGTCAAGCCGCAATGATGGCTGCACCTCTGACCTCTGCAGAAATATCAGTACCCTCCAGCCCTGCAGGCTAATGTTGTACCTCCAGGGAGAAAGGACCATGTTTAGGGTCTGCTTTACAGCTGCAGTGATCATTTTTGATACACGGCAGCAAAAGTGAGAAGCAAGAGCCTGTCCTGCTGCCTGCTCACAGCAGAAACATCCTCAACGGGCAGAGCTGGACTAAGGTGGAAGATGTGAGCCAGGATCCAGGGGATGAAAGCAGCCAAGGCAGTTGGGCAAGAAGCAGGACAGATAGGTGCGCAGGCAGCACCAAACCCTTCTTCCCACCTGTGACCAGCACCCCCGCAAGGTGCTATGCTTGCCAGGCCATTGGTCCCTGCATGTCAGCAACCCCGATGAGCGGCCTAGCTAGAGTGCAGCAGCCACAGCGACACACACCCAGGGCAGGCAGCCCATAGCCAAACCCACGGCTGATGCAGCACCAGGCACCCAGCACCCCACGAGGTGCTACCAAGCAAGACACCAGTGGGGAGGTGCCCCAGGGGGACACCCAGGCCACAGCACCTGCAGCCACCCGGGGTGCTGAGCACCCAGGGGAGGCACAAAATCCTCCAGGTCTGCATCAAGCACCCCAGACCCGTGGGCAGCCCCCCCTCCCCCAGCCCCGCAGCCGCCCTTACAGCTCCCTCTGCAGCACCCTGTGGCGGGACC
Source organism: Grus americana (assembly GCF_028858705.1). Lineage (NCBI taxonomy): Eukaryota > Metazoa > Chordata > Aves > Gruiformes > Gruidae > Grus > Grus americana. The sequence goes on from NC_072879.1 coordinate 6,338,106, forward strand.
CCTCCGGGCCCCCTCACCTGCACGTACTGGTCCCCCGCAGCCATGTCAGCACCCTCGACTGCTGCTAACACTCCCACCCGTACTACCCGCAGCCCCTTTATGGCCGCTAATTGCTGCTAATTGGAGCGGGGAGGGGGTACGGGTCCCCGCCCCACTCCGCCTCCCGTTCCGCCCCACAGAGGAGCTCCTGGGGGGCGGAGCTGGGACCGGTTCTCCCCGTCCCGCTGCGGCACCCAAGATCCCTCCTAGCTTGGGCACCCCAAGGACCCCCTGTGCGAGGCACCTTGAGATCCCCCATTCGGGACATCCTGAGGATCCCCGTAAGGGGCACCCCAAGACCCTACTTGGGACATCTTGAGAAGCCTTATCTGGGACCCCCATCCCTGCCCAGGACACCCCAAAAGCCCATCAAGGGCACCCAAAGACCCCTCCTATCTAGGACACCCCAAAACTGCCCTCACCCAGGGCACCCCAGGTCTGCCACCGAGGGCACTCCCACCACACACATGCCACCACAACCCTGTCACAGCACAGGCCCCCTCTCTCCTCGTGACAGAGAAACTCCAGGAAGGATGAAAACCTGTGGTGACAGCACCAGCAGTCTATTGACAGCTCTCTGTGGGTGCTGCTGCCGTGGGTCCCCATGGCCATGGGTGCCACTGTCTGTGGGTGCCTACAGTCTGTAGGTGCCACTTTCCATGGGTGCTATGGTCTGTAGGTCCCCGCCACCCATGGCTCCCAACTGTCCACGGGTCCCCTCTGCCCATGGGTGCTACTGCCTATGTGTCCCTGATGGAGAAGGCCAGACTCACGGCAGGGTCACCCGGCCTGGACAGGAACAAATCCACCTGTTGGGAGGAGGCAGACATCCCTGTCGGTTCCTGCTCCTGCCCCGAGCACCCAAGCTAGCATCCACTTTTTTCCCGGCTGGCTCCGCTGAGCCTTGGCAGCCCCGCTGTACCACCCCAGTGGTGGTGCAGCCCCAGGGATGCCAAAGCCATCCCAGAGGGGGCCAGCTCCAGCGACCCAGCACAGTCCAGCAGCACAACATGGCAAGTGGGGCGATGAAAATACCGCCCTTCCTCCACCCCCAAAAAAGTGAGCACATTCTGCAACGGGGAACACACAAAGGCATTTTCTGATGAAAAAATAATGAATCCCTAATTGCCCAAGGGCTGTCAGCAGCATGTGGCTCATTAACAAATCACGTAGGCGGGTTTGCGCCATGTGCAGCCTGTAGACACAGACTGGAGCTCCATTAATAGCTGAGCTTTTGGTTGGGGAGAAAACAGGCGCCCAGGCAGCCTTCAGGTTGTTACCGCTCCCCGTAGGGGTTGGCGGTGCTTTCCGGCAGCTGCCTTGAAAGCCCCAGTGTGCGTCTGGGGAGAGCTGCGGCAGCGGGGAGCGCAGCAGCCCCAGCGCAGCAAGATGCAATGGCAAATGGTGCCACAGCCGCCTGATGCCAGATGCCAGCACCCGGGGAAGCAGCAAGACCCCAAGGCGCTCGAGGGGTGCGTCTTCCCCATCATCACCCTGTCCTGTGCTACGCCCCAGGAAGTCAGGGCTTGGCCACGGGGCAGGCAGGAGGGTCCGTGCCCCCGGCACGTGGGAAGCAGAGGGTAAAACGCTGCCGAAAAGTAAACCGCCAGCAGACACGTGACCCAGAAACCAGAGCAGGGTGGCCAGTCCCGAGGACGCTGGAATGGGCGCTGAGAGGCTGCAGGCAGTGAGACACTGTAGGTAGCACATGAATTCATATATAGTAAAAAGTCTTTATTAAGAAGGCTTTGAAGTCAAAAAATAAAACTCTTGATACAATTTTCATAACCGTCAAGTCAGCTCAGCAAATATATAATCAGTACTTTAGCCATGTAAGGTTAAAGGTCCGTTATTTTCTTTTTAAAATAAAATATATTTTAGTTTTTAAAATTTATTCAATAAAGTACATATTTTCCTATAAATTCCCTACATATACATAAAGAGGTAAAAAATAAAAAAATAAAACTAAAAAAAAAAACCCCAAAAAACAACCAACCACAAAATAAAAAGGAGATAGAAATTTGTCTGGTTTTTGAGACATGGCATGTTAACTGTCCCCTCCGTCCTGTGAGCTCCCCCGCCTGGCCCGGCCCCTCCAGCCAGGACTCCCAACCTCTCCTCACACATTTTTGGGCAGTTTTCACATTGGCAAAATAGAAGATAGACCTGCATTACAAAAAAAAAAAAAAAAAAATATATATTTATAGAACCATCAAGAATCATCCAAAAAAATAACTACATACAAAAAGAACAACAACAAAAAAAATTACAATAATAATAGAATGATTTTAAAAAAATAAAAGACAACCCTTGCGTGTCCTAAAATAAAAAGTGCAACCGGACCTTTTCTTTCTGTTTATTTAACTTTGCAAACTGAATACTGTTATTTGGGAAGGACTGTTGAAGAACAGCTGGGCTTCCTCCTCCCAGCCGCCACAGCCGGGTAAAGAGTTAAAGCTATTCTGTAAACATCAGAGTTTCCTCCTCTCTGCAGTTTCACACCCCTCTTCCTCCTTGTCTTTGTCCGCCCCTTCTTCCCCACCCCTCCCGACCCCCTGTATTTCGGCCACCCTCCCGCCCTGCCCTCTCCACCTCTCCAGCCAGCAAGCAGCAGCCTCTCCTTCCCCCCCCCGCCCCGTGCGCCCATCGGATCCATTATTAAATAAAAAGGTTGATTTAAACAGTTTGAAGTCCTTAAAAAGCTGTGTTGGGGTGGAGGGGAGGGTTGGCTGCCCTGGCGAGCCGGACCCAGCTAGGAGAAGATGTGGATGGCTTGCGTGGCGGGAGTGTGGCAAGCGGGACACTCCGGCTCGGCTTTGCCACAGATGCGCATGGCACACTCCATGCAGAAGAGGTTGTGGCCGCAGGGCACCAAGGCGGCAATCACCTCGCTCTCAAAACACACCATGCACTCGCGGGAGCTCTTGCGGTGCCCATCAGAGCTGCTGGAGTCGGTGGGCGAGCCCGAGGCGGCGGAGATGCTGCCGGGCAGGGAGGATGAGGAGGAGTAGCCGGTACTGTTGGAGAAGGAGGACAGCGAGCCTTGGGTGGGCAGCCAGGACAAGGTGCTGACGGGGTCGCTCTGGATGCGCCGCGCTAAGGGGTGGTCCAGGGCCAGGCTGCTGCTCTCAGGGAGGGTGGGTGAGTGGCGCGGCGTGGCCGTGCCGCTGTTGCGTCTCTGCGAGCCGTTGATGGAGGAGCAGCTGCTGAAGGCTTGCAAGGGGTTGCCTGAGCGCTCAAAGGGTGACCAGATGGTGGTGGGTGTCGTGAGGTCGAGGGCCAAGAAGTCGAAGCCAAAGTCACACTCCTCCGAGCCCAGTGGAGCCGGGGGCTCGCTGAAGGTGAAGCCGCTGCTGGTGCTGTAGGGGCTGGTGGGGCTGGTGTCCGCCACCCGCCCGCTGTAGTAGGATTCGGTGGAGGTGCTGCCCAGGGAGCTGAGGCTGTCATTGCGGAGGGCAGCCGAGGGGCGGCGGGCAGGGTGGGGGGCTTTGGCCCACAGGCTGGCCGTGCTGCCCTGCAGGTCGAGGCAGACATCGGTGCCGTTGGAGTGGAAGTCGTTGTCGGCATTGACATCGATGAAGGAGCCTGTCCGCATGGTGATGTGCGCCTCAATCTCCTCCCTAGCCCGGTCCACGTTCTCAGGCATGCCCGTCACCTCGAAGACGGGCTCCTTGTCCCGGCTGGGCGTTACAATGTAGGTGTGTGTCTGCTGCTGGATCCGCTTGATGGTGGCTCCCTTGGGCCCCACCACCAGCCCTACCACACGGTACGGGACCCTCACCTGGATGGTGGTCTGTCCTGGCAGGTTGGGGGGCCCCTGCATCGCTCCTGTCAGCCCGTTCACTTTGTTGCGCGTTGCTCGGATCATGGAGAAGTGCTCGGCAGCTGAGAGGATCTCCCTTTTCGCCATCTCCACGTCCTCCTTCCTCCCAGTCACGATGAAAACAGGCTCCTCGCCCCTGACCGGTGTCTTGATGTATGTGTTGGTCTTGGCGCGTAGGGCTTTGATTTTGCAGCCTGCAGAGCAAGGAGGAGGGGAAAAAAAAAAAAAAAGACACATCAAAGCTAAGACCTCACGGGGACCCCCTGCTCACCCAGGATGGGGAGATGCAAGACCAGCAGGAACCAGCAGGTCCCTTTGGTTCTGCACCTGCAGCACAGACACCCTTGGAGAGAGGGGTCCCTCCTGCCTCAAAGGCAGCCAGGGGCTCACAACTCAGTGCTGGAGGGTTTGCACCAGCCTGACGTCTGTCACCACCTCCTCTACACCACAGGGGCATGGAGGACCTGCGGGATGCAGCCCATAGCCCAGGACCTGAGAGCTGGGACAATGCGTGGGCGGAGAGGGGCCGGGGCAGGCAGCCATGGGGGCACCTTCTGGGCAAGTTCTGGGGTGGGAAGTTGAGTTTATTCGAAAGGTGTTTAAGGAGGTGCAAGGAAAAAAAAAAAAAAAAAAAAAAGACACTGAAGATGGAAAGGAAGGAAAAGGCTTGTTTGGATCCTGCAGGTTTGTCGACACCTCTCAGTCAGCAGCTAAACCCGAGAAACAGCCCTGGCTGCACCCCAACAGCAGCAGCGATGGCCCTGGCAGGATGGGGAGACGGGCAGCACTGGCACTCCCCACCGGCTGAGGCAGGGGTGCTCACGGGGCACCGGCTCTCCCTGTTCTGGAAAGACCTGCTTCCCCCACATGAAGAATATGATTCAGCAGGCAGAGCCCAGGCTGGAACGCAGGAGACTGGGGCTTTGCTGCCAGCTCTGCCTTTGCCTCGCACAACTGTGGGCAAGTCCCTGCCCCTTTCCTCCCGTGGGCTCCAGCTGCAAGTCCCTACAGCGCCTGCTCAGCGCCAAGCTCCTGCTCTCCTCCGGGACCGGTTGCCGCTGCTCTTGCCGAGGGGCCGTGTCCGGCCGCAAGCACAGCCCTGCTAATTGCATCTGCTCTGCCTGAGCTCCAATGCACGCAATTAAATTCACGTGAGCCAGGCACGCCGCACCGGGAGCTCAGCAGCTCCACTCCCAGCACACGAGGGCGAGTGATCCCCCGTCTCCCACCTTCCACGTACCCCCTGAGCTTTGCAGGGCATCCCAAGCAAAGCTGGGAGCCCACAGGGATGGAAGCTGCCCGATCAGAGCCCCAAGACTGTCCCTGTCCACTGCAAATGCTGCTGCTGCTGCAGATCCACATCGATAAATAGCCGCACACCAGCGGGGAGAGCTCAACTCCTCGCAGACACAGCCAAGGCAGCCGCAAGCGCCTGGCCGGATCCTCCGCAAACGGCTCACTTGGGGCACTCCTCCTCCTCTTCCCAGATGCTCCCTGAGGAAGGGCAGGGCTGCTCTTCCAGCCGCAAGGCTGGAGAAGGGAGAGCCCTGGAAAGCTACAGGGATTTAGCTGAGGCTGGGGCAGTGCAGGACATTCAGGCAGGTCTGTCCCACACAGGCAGATCAACCCGCGCTCACTAGGAGCTAGAGAGCGGAGCCCTAACGGGGGCCATGCTATTCCTGGAGGCCCAAAAGCAATTACTGGGGCATTAAGCATCACAAATAACAAGAAGTAAAAAAAACTGTCAAAGTGAATGAGCACCAGCTGTCCTGGGTGTCACAGCCTGGCTTTTCAGCAGCAGCAACCCCTCCAATAGCCACATCCAGGGAGCTGGCAGATGATGACACTGGCATCTCCAGACACTTCCTCCAAAAAAAACCCTCAAAAGCACCTTGCACCCCTGCCCGGCTCCAGGCTGCCTTGGGGTGCTGGCAGCTCCACGTGTGCCCTGCCTGCTGCCTGCAAAGGTCCCAGGATTTTGACAGGCAGGTTGGAGGGGAATCTGGGAGGGGAGCAGGCAGATAAGCAGCCAGATAAAGCTGGGGAGGCAGGAGACCTGCTGAGGTGTCCTCCTAAGTGGGGAAACCCTCTGGATTTCATACAAGCCAGGCTGAAAGCATTTGAAGGCCACCTCCAAGCACTTGTTCCAATCAAATGTTCCTCCCACCTTGTATTGCCTCAGGGATTCACTCCCGCTTTGGGGCAGTGGGACAAGCCCAAATTCAAGCCTTCACGCAACCGGCTGGGATTGGCCAGGCAGAGGCAGGGCTGGGGACAGCATGGAGCAGCCTGGTTCCCTGGAGAAGCCGCTGAGCGGCTTCAGGGACACGAAGAATGTGGGTGGAGAAGGGCTTGTCCAGGCTTTTCCTAATTTAGGACAACAACTGGAAGGTGTATTTATGGCTGGGGGCATATGGTGGGGAAAGCAACGGTCCAGTCACTGGGGCAGGACAGAACCAGCAACCATCCAAGGTGAAGTTTTTTTTAAGCATGTGCCAGCTTCTGTGAGGCTGCCTGCGATTCCCACCTTCCCCCTCCCTGATTGTAGTACCTGCTATAAGCTCTGCCCCTCCTCTGCCGCTTGGCAAACCGGGATGAGCACGGTGGCAGCGGGCAAGGGCAGCCGGGCTGGGAGTCACCGCAGGGCTCTGCTGGTGCCTCCCACAGATGCCAGCCTCACACCCAAGGTCTGAAATTCACCCTTCTCCACGGAAGCGGCAATTTCAAGATCCAAAGGTATCAGGAGCTGCAAACAGGAGCTGCTCAGGAGCCATGTCCTGTGGGGGGAGCACGGCACAACGGGGCTTTTCCTCCCTCCCAGTGCCGGCTGCGCCAGTGGAACCCGAACTGAATTTTCCTCCAATGCAAAATGGAGGAAGAGTTTACCTGGCTGCTCCTTGTGAGCCCTGCCTAGGGGGTCAAAGCCAGAAACCTGGGTTAAAAATTAAAGGGGTGCCTGGCTTGGCCAGCTCCACCCTCCTCAAACAAGCAGGGCAGGAACAACACACACCGCCAGCGGTTGCTGGCCACTGCCGGGGCCACCGTGCCCGCGCTGTGCCGGGGCACCATGGGTTAGAGCTGTTTTTTCCAATCCTGGCGTAAAAGAGGATGGTGGCAGGTCTGGGACAGCGGGGTGCGGGCTCACCTCCCTGCCTGCCCGCAGTCATGTGGGGAAACATTGCAGAAAAGGAGGCATCAGCTGGGGAAGCCACTTGCCCGAGGCCACGTGCTGGCACCTGCACCAGGAACCACACTTGCGCTGCTCAGCGCGAGGAACCTCCGTCATTGCGACACGCTGGTGAGTGCTCCCGAACGGGCACGTAGGGGGACGTGGTGGGAGCAGAGCTGGGACAGCCCCACAGCCCCACCCAGGGACCAACCTGCCCTGCTGCTGCCCCCAGTCCCAAAGTCCACCTAAGCCACCCCTCGGCTGTGGGGACTCCCAGGCGGCAGGCCCTAAATGCCCCGACCGGGAAGGATGGGCAGCCTCCCCGGGCAGGGATTCAGTAAAATATTTAAACCCACACGCCACAGCAAGCTACAGGTCTGCAACACCAGGAACTGGTGAAGAGACACAACCCAACGGCAGTACAACCCCTGTCCTCCATCACATCCACGCCCCGGAGAAGCGGCTGAGCCAAGGCTGCTCCTGCCCACACTCAGGGAGACACTGACACCCTACAAGCGAAGCCCTCCCCCCCCCCCGAGAGCCAGATGTACTCAAACTGCACCAGACAGATGGTTTAACCAGCAACCTGCAACTGGGGGAATGATCTGCACCAGCGCAAGATATTTCAGATGAGTCTCCACAAGCCCCTACCCAAGCACGCTGTGAAAACGCCATCTAGGATGGCGGCATCCCTCTGAAGTTGGTGCAGCACAACCCCGCTGGAACGGGACCGTGCCAGATGGGGGCTGTGGAGAGGACCGGGGCTGCCCAGCATTGCCAGCGAGCCCCACAGCAGGCATGCCCTCGCCCTGGCATTACCGGATCAAGCGCCTTACCTCAACCAAGCGGCAGCAATTTCCATTCCCATGTTTTACCTTGCCAAGGGCCAGCGTGCAGCAGTAATGATGAGGGAGGAGGAGGAAAATGAGGTGCCAGACTTTGCTACAAGTCTATCAACAAGGTGGCTTTTAAAAACACTTTTCAGATCCTAAAGAAAACACCCTCAAAACCAGGGGGTGGTTGGGGCTGGGTGTGATGGGGAGAGGACCCAGGGGTGCTGCAGCCCCAACAGATCCCTTCTCAACACCAGGGCCTGGGTTTCACCAGAGCCCAGGAGCGGCTCAGTCGCCACATTATAGCTCTTCAGCAGAGCTCCGAATCTCTGTGGGCCCAAACTTATGACAACCGGTGGCCATGCTCAGCTACAAGCAAATTCTGGGGGTCTCAAGCACATGCAACCCCACCGAGTCACAGCCCTTAGTGCCACCACCCAGCTCTGCCGGCAGAGACGGCACCAATGGAGGGGTGCGAGCTGGACACTCCACTCGAACCCTCCTGTCTCCAGACTGCACACCCTTCTCTTCCAGCTCCTGCAAAGCTGCCCTGCGGAGCTGCAGCGTCCTGGCTGGACTCATCCCACCTGCCCTCAGGCTGAGAAATCACTAGTTTTGGACAAGAAACAGAATCCCAGGGGATTCTCCCCGGGAGGATGCAGTGATGGAGGCAGCACCCCAGGAAAGGCAGCTGCTCCCCCTGAATGTCCTCTCTTGGTGCCACTGAAGAGGACTTCACCCTCTGCCAGGAGCCCCAGTCGGGTTGAGGCTGCAACTATCGCCAAGAGCCCATGAAAATCAGTACAGCGCAGGCTGGGGCTCGATCCTCTGCGCTCCTGCTGTTACCCAGGCAAGAGAGAAACCCGACGCAGCTCATCCACTTGCTGACGCCCAGCACGGCCCAGCCAGCACCTGCTTTGACACAAGATGGCCATCTCCACATAAGGAAGGCAAGGCCAGTCAATCCCCTTGGCCAGACCACGTCTCCTTTGCCCAAGGAGCTTCGCGCTTGCAGTGCCCAAATCCGAGCTATGAAAACCCCAGAAAGACCAAACAGCTTTTCTGAAGGAGCCTTTGATGGCATCAACCAGGACGACCACAGCCCGGGAGCCGGCTGACGCCTTGCACCCAGCCCTCTGGAGCACGCTACCTGCTGCAGGACGTTGCCCTTCCTCTTCCCTAGCTCTGCAGCATCTCCTGGCCTTCAATCCAGCATTACGGTGCTCCTGGTCCCCTTCACTACAGGCAAATGGCACAGGATGTGCCAGGACCGGGGCCAGACGTGGAGGAGAACACGTTGCACCTCCATCACATCTCATCTCCCCTCTTGCTGAGTGCTTCTTCCCACCTCTCTGCAAACAGTAATTAATTCATCCTTGCAACCACGCTGCAGGAGGCAGGCACATCACACCTTTGTTTCTTCTCCAGACACTGGGAAAAGCGAGGCAGGGAGGCTGGGCTCCTCGCCTCAGGCCAGAAAGGAGGAAGCCGGTGCCAGAGCCAAGATGCTCAGGCAGATACTTCAGCGATCAGATCAATCTGTGCGACTGACTTCAGGAGTTTCTGGCTCTGCTACGACCCAGAGAGGTGGGAGGAGGCAGCCAGGCCAGCCTCAAAAGACGTGGCATGATGGGGAGACGACAGCAGAGAGCAGCAGCCCGGGGCTCAGAAATACGAGGATTCATTGCAGCCCCAGCAATCCACTGTAAGTTTACAGATGCTTGGGCTGGCCAAGAAACTGAGGGCTGCGGTCTCCCCGCGCATCCTCCAAGCACCGAAACACCCTCCACGCTCTGGCAGGGAGGAGAGCTGCCGTATTTCATCCTTCCCTAGATCTCCCCTTCGAGCATCCCAGCGTCTTCTATAAACGGCAACTTTCCCAAATCCTTTGCGAAGCTGCGAATAGTCCCTGTGTGTTGCAGATGGGGAAGCGGAGCCCCGGGAGAGGAGCCGTGGCTGGCTCTGTCCCACGAGAAGCACGTGGCATGGAAGGGGAGAGTAGAGCCTGGGGCTCTCGGGTGCACCAGCCACCTGTCACCCTCTTGGCCTCATTGGGGCAGAAGCTGTGGGAAACGCACCTCCAAAGCCAGGACGCTGGGGAGCAACACCGGCACGGTGCTGACACGCAGGAGCCAGGGCAACTCGAACGCCCAGCCCGCCCCATGCTCCCCATCTCCCTTTCCCCCCCTGTGATTTCCGTTATCACCACCCCTCTTTTTGCTGGGTAGCAAGATGAGCCCACACCGCTGCAATCAGTGCCCAGAGCACTTTTTGGAGACAGTCCCTCCCACGACAGGAGTCATGAACGGGCTTGCACGCAAAGGCACGGCCACGTAATCCTGCCAGGCCATGCTGCCTTTCGGTAGCCGCGTGGGCAGGGAGAAGAAAAGCCACAGATCCTGGCTCCGCACCATCACCGATGCCGATCCGGATGAGGGACGAGGCAACCACTGAGGCTCAGTCAAGAAAACGCAGAGTTGTTTTACACAACAAAGATTTACCTGCTGAGCTGCTGCTTCTCCCTTCTGGAAAGGGATAAATTAGTGGATATAGAAGAGAAAAATTGAAGAAAAAGGAGCAGGAGACATCATGTCTGACAGCGTCCATCCCACCTCAGCTCACGTAGGACAGTCGTGCATTGGTCTGACGGGCAAAGCGCTGCCTGGGCTGCCAGGACCTCCCAGCCACATCCCCACTCACCCTGATGGCACCAAGGGGCTGCCGGGCTCTGGAGACAGCAGGACCGATCCCAAAGCGCCCCGAGAGCTGCTCCTCAGCACACAGCGTACGGGGAGAGAAACCCAGCGTTGCCCCAACTCGAGACCTTTCCAGGGCACCCGATATCCACATCTTCACCTCCTCCTGTGTTGTGAGCAAGGCGGCACCACGAGCCCGCTCACCGGGTCACAGCTAGGCTGGGTAGTGCAGGAAAGACAAGAGTGATGGGGACACAGTCTGAGGCAGTCCCCAGCCCCACAGCGTCACCAGCAGCACATCTCTCCACCAGAACGATGCCAGGCCCAACGAAGCACCCCAAGGCTTGGCTCCACGCCGCTGCACAGCCCGAGCCCTGCTGCCGCAGGGCTACTGAAGACCGAGGGAGACTCACACGGGGCAACCCGGGGACCAGAAGGACCCGGGAACCAGCAAGGATGCAGAAGGATGAGGTGAGCGAGAAGAGCTCTGCTCGTTTTCAAGCTCGATGCGAGACCTGGAGAAGCGGGCAACTGCAAACAACCTCGGCATCGCCCCTGCTCGGACTGCACCAGCGTCACACATCCCCGATTTAACACAGCTGCTGGCAGCACCAGAGAGTAGCCAGAGCACAAAGACACTCCGCCGACAGCCCGGTCCCCTCAGATGCTGCCCAAATGCACCCCCCTGCCAGGGAGAACTGAGGGTGCCAAATGCCGAGCCCCACTTCAGGCCAAAACCCCAGCACGATGGGGCCATGGCATGGCACCTGAACGGGCCAGGAACTGCAAAAAAGCCGAGACCAGGAGCGGGACAGGAAACACATGAGGGGAAAACCCCCGGGGAGAGCTGTTCCTGCCTGGGCTGGGGCAGCAGCAGGGAGCTCCAGCCCATCGCTGGCCCCAGGCGCCCTCGGAGCTCACCGGCAGGACACGGTGCTCCTGCAGCATCCCTCCTCAACCCGGTGTAATAATTTCTTTTGCAGCTCTTTTCCAGGAGCCCCAGGAGCCCACGGACCTTAGCGAGCACCCGAACTCTGCACAAGGTGTTTGGGGCAGGTACCTGGGTGCAGATTTAACTTGCCGGGGTGCCAGAGGTACAGTGCTGGGGCCTCACTGGAGCCAAAACACCCAACCCCAGCCGCTGCGAGAAAGGGTGCCAACCAGCAGCTCACAAGCCCAAAAGCAGCCATTCCTCCAAACCTCCTTGAACTTGCAGAGCCAATGCATTTCCCAGCAGAGGCCAGACCCTGTCCCAGGTTTGCTTTCAAGCTGCTGGACCCCCAAGGGTCTGTGGCTTCTGCCGGAGAAGCCACCAAATCCAGGTCCCCATCTAGCCCAGGGAGTAGGAGGATCCTCCCGAGCAGGGCGTGGTGCCGTGCTCCTCTCCTCTGGCAACGTTACCGGCTTCGCCACACCGCTCATCTGCCCTGGCCGGGCTCAGCGACCCGATGGGACCCCGGTACCGAGGCGGTGGGACCAGTGAGGAGTGTGCGGAAAGTTGGGAGGCCAGGAAGCGGGGCCGGCTGGGAGGCAGCACAGGCCAATGGGAAGCGCAGAGCATGATGTCACCGCGCTCATCACAGCATGGCTCTGGCTAACAAAGAGAACAATGAGGCTGCCCAGCTCCCTGCTTCCCCCCAGTAAAAAAACGTCCCCCAGCCCCCTGCCCCGCAGCCCCCTGCCCAGGGATGTACAGAGCCGTGGGAGCGAGGGACAGGCCAGGGTGCCAGAGCCCTACGTGGCGAAAACACCCTGGAGGTTTGGCTTCCCACAAGCCAAACTGCCCGCTGCTGCCGGGATTCCTGCGGCCAGCAGCTCCCTTTCTTTTTTTAATTTTTTCTTTTCCTTAAATCACCCTCTCTGGGATCTTTTCTTTCTTTTTTTTTTTTTTTTAAAGGTGAAACTTTGGTTAAAGGCTATTTCAGATTTCCTCAAGACAAAGCCCACGCAAGGCACACCCACCCAGGGAGAGGGCTGGGGCTGAGGCGTGCCCGGGTGTCCTTTTGTGACAGCCGAGCACGAGTGGGGCTTCACGCCCCTCTGCTGCCTGCAGAGCTTCACCTAATAAATTTATATACTAAGTCTGAGATGTCGAGTATCATTTACACACCAAGCTAGAGGGAAAGGGTGGAAAGAGGCACTCTACAATAAAAATCAAAGCTTTTGCCCTGCACTTCGTGTCCTGCCTGCTCCCACGGGCTCGCGTGGCGCCCGGGAACTTTCCGTGTGCACAAGGTGTTTCTCCCACCCATGCCATTTTGCTGGCCTATATAGTTTAATTAATATTTACAGCCGGCGCGTTGGGAAAAGGCACAAAGAGCAGCTCGCTCCTGAAACCCACGGCGAAGGCGCGTCCGCAGGAGGAGTTTCAGGGCCGCGGGATTTGTCGCCGTTAAGTTTCCGCCTTCGCGCTGCCGGGAGCGGAGACAAAGCCCCAAAACTGACCCAAATAAAGCGGGGCCGGGCCGGCACATCCCGCCGGAGGCGGCGGCGACGCAGCCCCAGGGCGCTCGGGGGCGGACAAAGGGGGGGGTTGGGGGTGGCCCCGCCGTCCCGTCCGGTGTCGTCGTCCCCCCCCCCTCCACGCGGGGCGGGGGTTACCTTGCCGGCCCACGATCTCGGCGACGTGCTCGGAGCTGGGCACGGGCACGCACTCGGTCATGTTCACGCTCTTCTTCCTGCTCCCCAGCGCGCCCAGCGGCTCGGCCAGCAGCGCGGCGGGCGGCGCCAGGTGCGGGGCGAAGTTACCGAAGGCGGCTGGGGGGGAAGCGGCGCCGGCGACCGGGGGGGAGCCGCCGCGCTCCCGCGTCTGCAGGCCGCCCGTCCCCGCGCCTCCCGCCACCGCCTCCGGCTCCTCCGGCCCCGCGCCGCCCGCCTCCGCCGCCCGCAGCCCGCGCTCGCTCGCCTCCTCCAGCCCCAGCAGCGAGAGCTGGTCCAGGGCGAACCTCAGGGCGGCGGCTTCGTCCTGCACCGGCGGCCCCTCCCGCTCCCGCCCGGGCTCCGGCTCCGGCTCCTGCCCGGCGGGCGCCGGCGGGCTGAGCAGCGCTAGGCAGCGCGGCGGGCCGCGGGGGGGCTGTCCGCCCTCGGGCTGGTAGATAGAGCCGGGCATGGCGGCGGAGCGGCGGCTGGCCGGGAGCGGAGCGGGCCGGGGCGGTGGCGGTGCCCGCCGCACGCCGCCTCTCTGCGCGCCCCCCGCCGCGCCGCCCCCGCCCCGCCCCGACAATGGGCCGCGCCCCGCCGCGCGCATGCGCCCCCCGCGCCCCGCCCCCCGCAGGAAGGGGGCGTGGCGGGCCCCGCCCCGCCCCTGAGCGGGGCCCGAGCTCAGCGCCGCGGGAAAGCTCGCGCTGCCCACGCGTGTCCAGCTCCCCCCGGCACCGCCCCACGCGGGATTTAAGGCGCACGGCCGGGGACTGTCGAGCCCGGGCTGGTGGCACCGCGCGGCGCAGAGACTCGCACATCCAACACGGCAAAGCCCGGGACACACACACGCGACAGGGTGCTCTGCGGGACACGCGCATCCCCGCGGTACGGCGAAGCCGCGGCATTACGCTTCTCCCGTCTACCGCTCAAATACCGAGTGCTTTCTATCGCAAAGACCCAGTCTGGCCCTCATTTGCAGGAATGTCTTAAAACAATGGGGCTCAAAGAAGGTAGGAGAGGCAGCAGTAGGTCCACAGCAGTTCATGCCACAGCACTCAGCAGCCTCATCTCCACAAACTTCCACCAGAAGTAACAGAGCAGACATCAGGTACTGGTTTGCACAACCCTTTTATTGACTAGAGTCATGTTTCCCAGCAAAGAGCAAAGCCAGAGCAGCAAAGCACCTGCTGAGGACATGGCAGCTCCTCGCAGCACCTGGGTGGACTGTTCCCATCTGCTCGTTCCACACACGCTGAGACCATGCGTGGTTCACCAAGCACTCGAGGGTACAGAGCTACAGCACAGCTACACTTTGGGTACTGAAGGATATTTCCTTCTTCCTGAGTAAGAAAAGTTAAGAAAACAAAAAATCTTTGTCCTTTCTCCCACCTTCTTCCCTTGGTTCTTTAGTTCCTATTTTGCACGGGTTATTTGCTGTTTATCACAGCTCAGCAGCAAAGCAGTTATGTTTCTGCTTCAGAGTCACAACAGCTTCAGCAGCTTGGATGCCCCAAGACCATGGGGATCTCAACCACCTTCCCAGCCTCCCCCACCAGAAAGCCACCACAGCAGACACAGCACACGAACTATCATCAGCTCACCTACTGCCTCAAACACCCAGGTGCTCAAACTCCACAGATCCTATTCTCAAGCTTCATTTTCACATAATTGTCTTTCCCAATTGCTGTCTTTGGGACTAACTCAACCATTCAGCTTGGTATTAACTGCAAGTGACCCCCACTTCAGAACATGCCCTCTGTTCACAGATCCTGGGAAACATTAACTCCTGCTGGTCAGCGGCCCAAACACACCAACCACATGGGCTGTCCTTGTGCTTCCAAGTTCTGCCCCTCAGCTGGTGACTGCTATGGAGAGAGACTTTCACCTTGCAATACTCTGAATGGGTCACCTTAAACTTCTATGTGATCTTTCCAGCTAGGTAATGGCCACCAGGAACTACCCCCTTCCTTCTTTCCATGTCTCTTACCTGCCAACTAAACCCAACATCTTCCAGCTGCTGAAAAGTTTCATGAAAACAGGTAACAAGCTTCCTCTCCTCCTGTTTTACCTTCGGAGGTCTTGGCCGTGAGCTCCCACTATAGTTCTTTCTTCCATTTCCCCCCCCCCTAAAGCATTCACAGCTCAATTTCACGGAGATCCATCCGTATCTGTCCAGACTCCTCAGTGCTTACATGGATGCATCAGCATGAGCACAGCTCTAGGAATCCTCCCACTTCAGACTCATCTTCCCCATGCTGTGAGCTGCTCAGAGAGCTGGCAGGCTCCAGAGTATTATGGAGAGCTCGTACCCGCTGCGGACTGATGCTTCTCCTCCAGAGACAAATGCAGCAAAATCAGCAGATCTGAGCCACACACACTGGCTGTGAGACATCTCCCCCTCTTCCTTCCCAAAATATTTAACCTAGTAAGTTGAAACACTCCAGTAAACTACTAAAAATAGTGGGGTTTCCAT
Organism: Grus americana; assembly: GCF_028858705.1. Taxonomy (NCBI): domain Eukaryota; kingdom Metazoa; phylum Chordata; class Aves; order Gruiformes; family Gruidae; genus Grus; species Grus americana. The sequence goes on from NC_072879.1 coordinate 6,353,779, forward strand.
TACTTGAGACAGAATGGTGCAACCCCTCCTTTCTGAGCTTCTCCCACTTCCAGAAAGTGTAGAAAACTCATTAATGACCAACACTGCTAACTTCTCTGGGCAACCTGCACCAACACAGAAGACTACATCTGCATCTGAACCTGTCTGAATGGCTCCTCACGTCCTTGCTGCAACTCCAGTACTAACACATTCCTTGCCACTACAGGCCACCACATCACCATCTCTCAAGCCCCATGAGAAGTGTTGTACGCGGGCTTTCAAACTCACCTCCGGAACTGCAATGCTGGCTCCAAACACTGCCGGTTTTGCCTACTCTGTACTTGGGAGTCCTTTTGGGAAACAACTATGTCAAGTCCAACAACACCTAGAGAGACTGCCAGTTGTTATTTTAAGTGCTTTTGGCAAACCTGGTTTGTAGACGTTATGCCTATGATTTGTTCCAGTTTCAGCAGAACTTGCTCACGCTTTCTTTGTAACAGTCTTAATTTCACTCATGGCACCAAGTTGCCTTTGTATTTTTTAACCCCAGTAATTAGCAGGGACTTGTGTCTCCCATTAACAAAGGATTATACAAATTACAGAAGTTCTTTAGCACAACTCCATTTCTTTACCAAACACAACCATGCAGAAGATCCAACTGAAGAGAGAAGGCGCTTGCTGCTTCCAAGCCTATCCCTCCAAGTGGTTTCCTCATGAAGGCTCATTCACAATTGCTTCTGCTGCTTCTTCGTGCTGCCTGTAATCATTTGGTCTCTGAACATCCGCAGAACAAAGACGTCCCCCAAAGTGACCGATACAATCCTCTGTAACTGTACAGGGAATTAAAGAACACTTTACCAAAGCAAAGCAGAGGTGTAACATCCCATTAAGCTGTTTTCTGAATGGGGAAACGAGCAATATAACTACAGCAGAGTAATCAGTACCACCACAGCTATGCAAACCTAACGTCCCCAAGTGCAATTCTGCAACAGCCACTCTTCTTCCAGGTCAAGTATGCGAAGGCAGAAGTTACAACACCCTAGTTAGAATATCTATTCTGTTATAAAGACCATCCTTTTATAGACTAACCCCTAAAGAGGGGACTGCTGAACACATGGGGGGAAATCCCCTGCCCCCAACAAACAAAAAAACCCAAAACCCCAAACACCCCCGAGTTATCCATTTGCCTAAATCACAGCACATTAGCCAAATGCTATAAATGGGATCTAAAGTTTAGGGGCAAAAAATACTTCTAGAGAACTATTGTAGCTGCTTCTCTCACTCTTCAGGAGATCAAACTCTGCTTTCTGCACTGTTCAAGTACATGCAAACATCAGGCAAAAAATACAGGCTTTGAGCACAGCACAGAAGAGGCAGTGCAGCTTGGAGAATTATAAAAAAAAAAGTCCTTACTTGTGTGTGGGAAGGCTTAAGGGAATATTTCAGCACATCAGGAGCTGAATCACTGCATGTAGGTGGAGCCAGACAGATTGACAAGATCTGCAACTTGAAAAATGACCTAAGTCTGAGATCAATCAATCATCTCACAAAGTAGCTGACTGAGGGAACAACACAGAGAGACAGCTCAAGGTGATGAGGCTCAAAACTGTATTAGAGACACAGGCTCCAGCTGACCAACTATCCTGTAACTCAAAACACAGACAACTGTGATCCTCTCGGCACCAACAGGCCAAGCACTCTCTGTTACCTTTTAGCATCACCACCACAATGTTATCGTAACAGACTTCCCTACTACGGCAGCTCTGGGGGAAGCCGTTAGTAAACATTTTTTTTCATGCATTAGATTAATGAAGAATCTAGCTTTCAGGTAATGACTTCTCAGAAGCTGTGGAGCAGCCACGTGATGGCAAACTTAAGAATTAATTGCAGACCAGACAAAAGCATGACAAATAGAAAGTACACCAAGCTGTCAAGCTTTACAGCCCTTCGGGTCACTAAATCCCAATAAGATGTGTTTGATATGCTAATCCAGGACATAGAACTGGACTCAAATTACAAAAAATAGCACAAGTAATAACTTTAGTATTTGTCTCCTTCCGAAAGCTCAAACTTGGGGGTCTATTTATCAGAAGACCTGTATTTTGTATATGCAAATGAAACCAGATTCCTACAGCTAAGCAGTTCCTAAATTTTGCCACTAGAGACAGACCATTTAAGAGGTCCTTCACTGCCCTGCTATTCCAATTCTGCATGATCTCAAACTATTTCCATTTGTGACTCTGCAAGGTAAGGAAAAAAATCCACTAAATGTTAAGAGATTTATTTAATCAATCAAATAAATATTAATTTACCATACTTGGTAAATATTATTTCTTACTAGCAGTTAGCCATCAATACAAAATCCAATTGCTAACCAATAACCCTGACAATTTCAAGTGCAGTTTGGTGGGTCACTCTGAAGTTCAAAATGTCTTTTTCTCCTCATTCTCATAAATGCTCTATCACTGTAAACATCATTTAGCAAATGCTGTTCTGTACTGTTTTCTCATATACTCCAGCTAGTCATGGGGTCAAACTGAAGGGTAATGGTTTTCCCTCATTAGTTCAAGGGAACAGAGCTGATCTCCTGCTAATCTGAGAACAAATCCAAGTTTTAGCTCACTACATCCCACACAGGACATTATTTTCTGTGCTGCAGAATTAGTACACCACCTTCTCATGTTTATCTGTGCACTTATTTAAAGCAGGGAGCTAAAATATGCAACACGGGGAACCTCGACCAACCAACCACAAAGGAAAAGCCTGTTATGAAGCAGTTCCAGTGTACGTGGACATTTCTGTTCAGAGTGACAACAGCCAAGAACACGCATTTTATTTGATAGGGAGTAACTGGTATCATCCAAAGATCTGCACAGGCATCTGGACTCTTGGAGATTGTTCTTATGGACATAATTCCAAGTAAACAGGATTGTCTGACTGGAGAGTTAATCCTGAAAAAACTTACTTTTTCTTCATTAAACATTCTCCCATCCCCTCTCCCTTTAAACATGGTATCCTACCTTCTTTTCGAGGACCGGGAGAAGCAGTCTAGATGGAATGGGGCTCTCTTTAAAGCAAGACAAAAAGAACATGACCCAGAAGCACTGAAAGATTAGTTATCCTTTCAGGTGTTCTACTGTATCTACCTCTTGCAAAGTAGTAAAGAGTAGGAGTGGGAAAGAAAAAAAACAAAACAAGCAACCAGGTATAGAGTCGAAAGGAAGAGCTGAGTGTGTAGGTAGGTTATTAGACCCCAGGAACAGATCCTAATAGAAGGTAGCGAGGAATCCAGGTGCAGACAACACGGCCACACTTCTTTAAAGTGCAAAGACTTTGCATTTGAGGTCGCAGGGCCTCTTGCCATTTGCAACGGCTGCTCTGAACGCTTAAGTGCTGCTGGGGAGCCCAGAAGGAGCCGTTGCGTTGGGCACCGCCATTCTCTTTCATCGGGGTAAGTTGCTAAAATACCTGCCCACATGCAGAAGTGTTACGGTTGCCACAGACGTAACATTCAATGCCAAACAGGAGGGAAGAAAGGCAAGAATATATTTCATAATGATCTTAAAAGAACAATTAGAAGTTGATAAGCAGGAGCCAAGACAAAGTTAGATAGGGATGAGTAAGTATTAGGTCAGGAAATGTAAGGATAGAAGACTACAAGTAATATTCAACCACAGAAATAGGCCTGGGAAAAAGCTTCAGATGAACAGCTTGTCTGTTTTGAAGGATAAAGTCTTAAACCAAGGAGACTGCTACTCTATGGCCACACAGCACATACTACAGAGCCAGAATGACCCCACAGCTCTGCAGAAGGTACAGGAGCATCAGTGAATTTAAAGTCCTTTAAAATACATGGATGCAGCCTTGAGCTGTGCAGCTGGGTGCCTTTCACAGGCCTGGCACAAACACTAATTTGACACAACGAAACTTCTAACTAACAGGATAGCCTGCCGCCCCTACCCTCTCTTCCTCAAATTACCACAGCCAGCTTGTACAAAATTAGTTTTCAGCAAGACGGCTGCAAAATATATGTAATTTTTTTTTTTTTTTAAACTTTCACTCATACTCACCTTCAACTTTTTTATTACCTCTATCAGTAGCCGATAAACTAGCATTGAGGAAAAGCTTTCATTCAGCAGAGTCTGCCTTGCACACAGCGCATACTTTCAGTTCCCAAAGTAACTAAGATGTGTTTTACTGATGAAAACAGGTTTCTGATTTGGAAAGTTAACTTCAGCTGGCTTTCTTTCACATGGGAAGTAGCAGAGTGTACATTTATCCACGAGTTCCTAAAGATTTTTTATGTAGTATTATCACTAGAAAACAACTTGCAGTCACGACACCAAAGCTTCCGTATGCGGGGTTTAACTTGCCTACATTCCCAGTGTCCAGCCATGTCATTCATGACTGTTTTTCCTTCCTGATGTGCTCAGTTTACAAGCAAGAAAACTCCTCCCTTTCCTTGCTCAACAGCCAGTTCAGCAAGTTCAATTTCAGATGTGAATCAAGCTAATTTTTCCTGGGCAGAACTACCTAAAAAAGCTCTGCAAGCCCAATCCAGACTGTACCAATATCCATGCAAATGGGTTATTTTTATTGATTGCACAAAATTTCATCCAACTAGAATTCAGTAAAAAGAAAAATAGCAGTGGTAATACAAAGAGGGAGATAATGACATTCCGTTTAACTTTGTTAGTTTTGCAAAACAAAAACGGAGAAAAAAAAAGTTGAGCCATCTTAGTGGAACAGCTCCAACACCATTTGCACAAGATAAAAATCAGAAGTTTTAAATAATGAGGAGTCTCCTTTTACAAAGTTACCTTTGCAAAGTAAAATGGCATTTTGAAGGTTTTCATCCTATCTACCAACATCAACCAAACCAGTCCATCCCCCATCTCCTCCAACCAGTGCCCTCTAGAATTAGGCAAGCTGCTGTTTGTTAAAACAAGAAAAACCTGACTGAGCATGACACAGCATAAGAAATGTAGCTTTTGTGAACTCAGGTGGTATGTATCCAAAATTACACTGTCTACAGGAAAAGATGCAGAACCTTCACTGTACGGGACAAGATCCTACCCCTTAGCGAAGCAGCATAAGGGCCATTAGAATATGCTTATATATTATCTCCAAAGAGGATTAAACTATAGCAACGTAACTATCCATCCACAGAGCTTGGTACTATTGTTTTAGTAGGAAAAAAAAAAAATCAAAATAGCTTACCAGTGCAAGCAGCATGCAGGACAAACCTAAGGCTATTTCACATTGCAGCTCCATATTACACACATTTATAACATTTGAGGGCAACAGGAAGGTGCCATTACCATTGATGGAAAGAATTACTTGTCTCAAAAACATCCCCTCACTAGTACTTCTCCAAGCAGATGAACTTGACCTCAGACGGAACGACAGACAATGCCACTGTTAATATGCTCTCATGTAACAATTGCTGTATATTAATAAAAGGTACATTTTTGCCCAAATTTCTCTCAACTACTTTCAGCGTGTTCTTTACTAATCATCTGCTTAACAAGATATACCTCAAGTAACAACTGCTTTCTCCATCTTGGGGATATATTCAGCGATGGCAGACCACTACGTGCCCATCAGTCATGTCCATGGCAGTAGGCTGTGATAAGACAAACTAATCCAGTTGTTATTGCAACAACATGAGAAAGACATCAGGCTCATTTAAAATGAATATTTTATTTACTTACCTGTCTTGATAAGCAGATAAAGTTATTTAAGTTTCTTTGGATGTGACAGGAGTCCCGGGACCCTTTTCGGTACTTTGAACAATCAACTCCTCCATGTGAATTAAAATATGAATAAACTTTTTAAAGGACTGAAGGAAAGAGAGCTGAACAGGGAAAGTAGAGTGGTGAAAACAAAAGAGTTGGCACACAAGTTGGCAGCAATTTAAACTTGATATTCAATGCATCAAAATATTAGTATCAACATCTCAATCATCTAAGTTCTGGTGCTACATATGCTTACATAGATTCAAATAAAAGTAAAGACAGACATCACTAAATATTAAACAGGTTTTAAAAAAGAAATGGTGTCAGAACAAGATTGCCATGGTCAAAAGAACACCTCTAGTATGCGTTATGAACTGCTAGAGTTGAAATTCAAAGGACCAGATCAGCAACTTGCCCACAGCAAAAATGAAAGAGCATCTCCGCTGAAATAACTGGAAGGGGCATAGCACAAAAACTCTAGGTAGGGGCTTGACACAGACTAGAAGAATCTCTGCTTTGTGAGAAACATTTAATTCAACACAATGAATTACAAGAGGACAGATTTACAGAATAATAACCATAACAGACTGTTCAAAAAGGAAAATAATTTTCACTGGCTGCAGTACCAGGTAAGGTTCCACAAAGAAATACCTGGCAGAGCAGCAGCAAAGTACAATTCAGTCTTCTTGCAGTACTCCAAATGAGCAATATCAAAGAATTTTGTATTTTCAAATCTTTAAGAAAAGAGTTAATATAGTATCAATCACTTTGGCATGGGATATTTTCAAGGAGCTTAAACCTATTCAGATCACTAAACTGAACTACTCCCAAAGGCTATTACTTTCCAGGTAATTCCCCTGGTCCCTTGCTGTCACTGCTAATCATTCCTACATGATAAAGGCTCTGGGAGCTACTTTCTTCCCCAAGTTTTGGGATACCAATAACTTGTACAATTGGTTAGTGGCACAGTATTTAATCCACCACTTCATACCATACTCTCAGCTGAGATGTCCACGCATGAATTATGCAATGGATACCCGAAGACTAAGACAGCTTTTGCATCTTAGTCAACACATTCTGCAAGCTGTAAACTCTCGTCTTCCTCCCCTCTCCATATCCTCCCTCCCCAGATAAATCCATTTTTAGCCACAAGTTACCCCAATATGCTCACAGATGTACTAGAAGAGACTGAGGAATCAATCAAGGTACCAATGGTGAAGCCAAATACTTATAAACACATTAAGGCAGGTTTCACATCATTTCATTTTTGGACACAAAATGCTGGTCACTTCACTGCACATGCAAATAAGAAAGATTTAATACTTAATAAAAAGCTTTAAATTCCTTTTTTAGATATCAATTATAGAAAAATCAACCTTTTTCCTTTCTTGTTTTAAAAGAGGTCAGAACATTACTGCACACAAAAGCAGATGTGTAGACACACCTATTGGAATGGATCCCCTTCCCTCCTCACACACAGAGACAGAGGTCGGGGTTCTTGGCACCAGAAGAGAAAGGAGGAAGTTTTCCTCATTGTCAGTCAGAAATGAGTCATCCTTCCATTCCGAGTTGAGAAGGCCCTTCTGACTGGACTTAAACCAAAACAAAATATACCACAGAGCGGGTATATTTATCTTCGAAAGTCTATTCGGCTACGCTTGGACATACACACGACTCCGTATCGCTGCCGTGCACGGCAGCACATTCGGTGTGGTGCTGGAACTAGCTAAAAACCGATTGCCATTGATGTAAGACCAATTCCTCAAGTGTAGCTTCCCCTACTTATCAAAACCTCAGGTGGAAGAGGCACTGGCAGTTTATCTCTGAGACTACACTTCCAAGACCAATGTGGTCTTGCGAGGAAAAGGAAATTCAGTGACCCAAATTGACACATGGAATGACAATCCACAACATAAAATGACCTCCCTACAGTCTGGTACAAACAGATAGCCTACAGCAGAGTAGCCAAGGAGTGAAACAGCATCTCTCACTTGTGTTAGAGAGAAGATTGTTTCTATGGGTCATTGTTAAAGGTATTTTGATAAAAAAGGCTTAAAAATGTGTCACCTATCACTGACCCACAACAGCAACAACAAAAAAAAAAAGGACAGGAAATTTGGTTCCTAGTGTTTTCCCTCCCACCATTTTATGTTCCTTTATTCCCTCCCACTTTTGCATTCCCGATTACCCTACCCCTTTAGAAAACGGAGGGGCAGTAGAGTTTAGTCAAGTTCCATCTTCAAAACTACCCAGCAATTAATGAGCCATCAGCTCCTCAACGTTTCCTGAAGCGTACATCAAAATGCTCACAGGTACAGTTGGATTGTTGGTGCAATTTACTCGGCAGACACTCTTGGCTTTGTAAATAGTTGTGCTGACCCTGCTGATAGGGTTTATACGGGGAATTCTTAGATGGAACTCCCTAGGAGAAAAAAAAAAAAAAAAAAAAAAGAGAGATTCTGTAAGTCAGTAAGAACTTTTTATATCTTTATAGCAAGTGATCCCTTAAAAGAATAAAGCATCCATTTCATTATCTCCTGGTTTTCACCTTCAGCAGACAGTTTGTTCTGGTTCTTTGCTGTTGCCAGACTTCTGCAGTAGAAAGGAATGCAAGATATTCACTATCCAAATAAAGCTACTCTTAGTGGTGTGGTAAAACAGGAAAATAGAGAGAGCCCAGATACCTAAGATGGCATCTCCCAAAGGCAACCAGATTTCATGTTATAATCAACCTTCCAGCTTGAAGGATTGCTTAACATAAGTCATCCTTCCTTTTACCTGAAACACAGCTGCCATTCCCTCCAAAGGACCTTTTCTTTTCTTCTGCTATTCATCCTAAAAATTCTTTTTTTTTTCCCCTCCACATTCTTGCTTCTTGTCTCACAGGCTCTGGAGTGAAGCACCCAGGGTACTGCCTATCCTATTTCAGTGACAGGAACACTAATTGTTTTTCTTAGGCTAACACTTAAAACGATCAAAAATTGAAATCAGCAAGTTCCATTTTCATCTCATCCCATGAGCTGCACTCACGATACACACAGTGCTCCTGGCTAGGGTTACATCAAAAGAACAGAGCAAGGAAAAACTCTGCTTTGTAGCACAGTGCACTGTCCCTACCTAGTGCAATACACAACATTTAAGGGAGCTCCTTTTGGTGCATCTTGACCTGGCTTTAGATATCTGTTTTTTTCTGCATCGCTATACAGTAATGATTCATTATTCAGAGCTATTTTGGTTTACGGGACAATAAAAAAAATTCTAGTTCCACCTTTAGAAAGTTCCACTGCACAAGTCAGACATGTACTTGAAAACAAGAAGCAAGTCCTTTGTGATACTTTTAAGGGATACACAATGTAAAAGCACATTTCTGTGAATCCTGTAGTTACTACTGTTACATTAGCTTAAACTCTTCAGATGTTTCCAGATTTTGAATATAAATGTTCTTCTGTTACTTTCAGTTTATAAATTCCCACCACGTATAAAGTTTTTTAGCAGCTTCCCTCTTTCGATGGTCAGGTTGTCTTTTTTTAACCTTTCACAAATATTATTTAAAAAATTCCACAAATGTGCCCTCTAATATACCCTGCAAGAAAATGTGTACTAAAAATGCAGAAGTGAGAGAAAAAGGCAGACGGGGGAGCAACTGAGTCTGTAAGACGGACCGTCCTTTCTGCCCAGTGTCCTCTTGCCTATCACAGGAAGTAATAAATAAATAAGTAGGGGGAAAAACTGACATCACAAACCAAATAATTTTCTAAGAACTGATCCACTTTCAAGATAGAATCTTTCAAGCACTTACCTACAGGCTCTGGTTACACCTTTAGCCCATCTGACACAGACATAAAGCCCAGAACACTCCATGACAACGCAAGCACTCGCCAGAAGTCACACACATCAAAATAACTTGATTTTTTCCCTGAAAGCGTGGCTACTACACCTTTAAAAGTGCATGTCAAAAAGCAAAGATTTGTCAGTATATACTAAGATTCCTTCTGAAAACATTTTTGCCTTTGACGAAGTACAGTTTTTAGGTGAGAAAGGCTGCTGTCACATTACCTGGACTATACGTTCTCCATCTCCTGGTCATGGTCCTGCTCCTCCTCCTCCTCTTCCTCTTCTCCTTCTTCCTCGCCCCCTTCTTTCTCTGAAGGAGCTTCCCCATCTCTCGCTATTTCCTCCACATGGGCAAGCATGTCAGCCATCAGGGCTTCCTCCAGCCTCTTCCTCACCTGCTGCACCAGTTCCTCTTGCTTCCTGCCCCAAATCAATGAACACTGACATCAATCCTCAAAGCCGCCTCTTTCAAGGAAAAGGAATCTTAAATCCCTCATACACAAGGCTGGGCAGACAAACATGGCTTTGAAAGACCCCTTTAAGAACTGCATTGTAAAAAATTACCTGGTATTATAAGTGAAGCTGAAAGAAACACTTCAAAAAGTTGTCTAATATTTTCTATTACAAGTCCTTACCATTGATTGTACCATTTTTAATTCTCGCTGAAATTTGCCTAATTTAACAGGTGATTTTTTTTCCTTTTTAATTCCTAGTCAGCCAACCCTGCTCAGATTTCCTAAAATGAGACTGGAGAAAATTATATTTCTGACCATTTCAATCTCTTTGCTCATTCTCCTTTTGAGTCACAACCTTAAATTTTACAGCTCCCTTTCTGTCAAAATCGTAGTAAAACAAAGAATTGATCAACAATCTGTGGCTCATGGGACTCCTATTTCATCTCAGCCACAGGAAATCATGCAGTTATAAACAGACAATTTTTCCTTGTCATTCATGTATAAATCAAGCACAAAAAAAGTCATCCTGTAATTCAAAAAGATTTATCAAACAGTCAAAACAATTACTACCTTTAAACGCTGTTAATGAATGCAAAGTAATGTGCTTTCAGGTTAGTGTCTTTAGTATATTCAGTTCTCTGTCAAGTGCTTAAAGCTGAATTTGACCAGACTTGATTTAGCAATATAATTCATTACTGAAAGCAAGCTATACCTAAATAAATTGCATCCTTGTTCGCTGCCACCACAGCAGTTAGTGCTTTTATTTGGTCCTGCACTGGCACAGAGTAAGGCGAAGAGAATCCAACCACATCACTCAGGACTTCTCCAGTCTCTTCTTTTCTTAGGGGTGCCTTAATCAAGGTTACTCAAATTCAGACACTGTTTTCAATAAAAGGAAATGTACTCTGACATGAAAAACAGATACGAACCTGAAACCTCAGAGTGTTAACTGAGCACGGTCAAAATAAAAACGTAATGGCCTTTAAGGACATGCCTGCACGAGAGCAGCTTCGTGTAACTTTTTTTTCTACTCTACTGATACAGAAGCATTCAAATTAATTCAGCAAGCCATAGTGCTCCATCAGACATTTAAACTTACCATTAAAAAAACAAAAGGGGGTACTGTTTTACCACAAGAAACCTTGTTCCAAGACAGTAAGTGATATTTCTAGTTAATACCTAATATCTTCATCTGTCACCATAAATGCTTTGCAAAGTGGCTGTGAGGTGTTTAGCCAAACTCCAGGATTCTTCTCTACGGCCGCAGACAGCTGTCCGGTGATGGGCATAGTGCTAGTGTGCAGAGCACTAGCTATAGCAGAGAGAAGGGTTTCATCAGTGCAACCAGGTCCAACCCCTGCAAGTGGGAGGAAAGCAATAATCAACATTGTACAATACAAAGAACAGCAAATCAGGACAGCAGGTATTATTTAAATTTTAATGGCAAAGCACATACTGTCATTTAGAAATCTAATGCAACATAAATCTCAGTCCTCAACACTTCTAACAGCACCTGTACAACTTTCTCCAAGATTATTTAAACCTAGATCAATTCCTCATTCTGTTACACAAAAAACCGCCAAATTGGGAATGGAAGCTGTTTCCATTCTGCTTCTGGAAAATGAACAACAACAGAAAAAAAAAAAAAAAAAAGAGTCAAGCAGCTTTGCTTCAGTATCCCATGCAGATGAAGGGCACCGAACCTCCCAAGTCAGAGTACCAACAGTTCCTGCTGAAGCAGGAATGGTCCACAGCACTGAGGAGCACTAGAGAACAAGGAGGTCAAACACAAAACCTTCAGATCACCACTGACTGGTATCAAAATGCCACCCCTGGAGTTAAGGGCAGACTCCAATTACCTTGTAAACCTTTTGGAAGGTCCATTGTTTTCACCAGCTCCTCTGCAATGTCAAAAGCATTCAGTCCACTTAATTTCTTCTCCCAGAAGAGCTGACATCAAAGAAAGTGTTTATTGGCACAAAACAGAGAAATGGACTTGACAACTACACAAAGCACCTGCTTACTATCAAAAGAGGGAAGAACACTGCTGCAAACAACTTTATATTGGATTTACTATAGAAGGGGTCTGCCTGTCTGATAGCAGGGAGCACTCCTCATTGCCAGTCAGTCCCACAACAACTCTGTCCTGATCTGCTGCCTTGAAAAAGGCTTTCTTTTCTTCCAGAGACTGGTACTTTCACTGCTTCTGAAGCAGAACAGCAAGGCAAAGCTTGCTGGCTTTCATCTAAGCACACATAGTGTGGGACAGACTTTTTTACACTCCTATTCCTCTCTTGCTGTCTCACATATACCACAGAAGTTAAGGATGAAAGAATTGTATCCAAGCTCTTTCCAAGGTAAAGCATTATATTATTCCTCTCCAGCAGTTTCTCACGAGAACAACTATGTCTAGTCCTTTACTGTATTTTGAATCATCGGTCCTCCTCAAGCTTGAGAACACATGAATCCATGGTTTGGTGGAAAGTCAGATACTATATCCAGATACACCTTCAACTCTCAGTATTCATTGATTCCCTGGAGTACCATTTGTCTTGCAAGAAAGCAATTTTATCTAGATTTTGATAAACTAAGAATTTACCCCAAACAGTCCACACATGTCCCCTTTTTATGCCTGTCGAAATCTGAGTGCAACTGAACTCACGTTACTTTTCCAATTGCCAGCTCCCAACAAGGGGAACAAAGACAGTCACAGCCAAAACACACAGGCTGGATATTCTCCAGCCTATGACTTTCCCATTGGTGAATTTTAGGTCAGTGCATAATGGGACTTGCACTGCTTTCACATTTTGAAGAAACATCTGAAGGCTGCTGACCAGAAGTTAAAACATACAACAGTCCAGTAAAATATTTTAAAGTTTTAATTTAACAGACTCTTAGATGTATAATGCAGAGAAAGAACAAGTCTGCCCTATCCTGTGCTACATAATAGAAAATGAAATATATAAACCAATATGTGTATATTTTTATATATACAGCATATATATATTTTTATATATACACATATATACCTAAAAACCTTTTCAGAAAACAGACTCCAATGTTGTCATAGAAAGGGAAAAGGATTACATAAGGGAAGCACAAGCAGAGTCTAGGAAGCTGCATTACAACAAGTGGTAATGTAGGTCTGATCACCGCACCCTTGTGTAGCGGGGCTGATCTCTGCTGTCTAACAGACTGCACTCACACATCCATCAATCTCTTCCACAACAGGATGCAAATCTCTATCCAGCTCAGTGTTTTGCATATCAGCGTCCTATCTTTAGCGTCCTCTCTTGTCTAAACTAGTTAAGGGGTTTATAGTAATAGCAACAACACTATGAACACACATGCCCTGCTTCCTTAGGAAACCATGCTAAAAGCCCACCAACCTGTTTAAAAAACCAAACAAAACCAACAAAAAGCCCCAACCAACCAACCAAACCATCCGATTCCATTTCAAATAGAACCTCTCTCACTTCAGAAAGGTAGTTTTTAAGTTTGCAGAAAAGATTTTCAGTGTGAGAGGTGGGTACTTTATAAGGTATTTTTAAATTTTATTGAAAACACTTTCCCTCTTGGGATGATATATTTCAATTCCGCCAGACCTCCAAGAGTTTAAAATATACTGATAATTGATACCGATGACTGCATCCAAACAGACTAATGAAGCTGAACATCTAGTTTGCCAAAAGGTGTAAAGATGGACTCACTACAGGAAAAGATTCACAGAATCCCTGGTGTGAGCTCTGGAGGCAACCGGCTATCAACTCTAGGTAATATTAATGAAATTAGAATGCCTTCCAAAGGCTGCTTTGAACAGATAGATTATTTTGCCAGTGCCCAACTTCAAAGCCACACTTGTCCTAAGCACACTTTTCACATCCTTTCACTACATGAAATTAAGCCAAAACATTTTAATTTTGGTGTATTCTCTTGTTTGCAAATACACAAATTGATAAGAAAAACACTTTCATTCTGTATTAATAATGACATTCCAAGTGAATTTATGACCTTATTCATACGGGTAGAGTTAACTACTAATGATACATGCATCTGAAAAACAGGCCCGTGCAGGGGGTACAGTCCCTTGCACTACATCACAAACACCACGTTGTATGCGGTCTGTACAGGAAGAAGGATTTCTTGAAACACAATTCTTATACAATTGGAACATTTGACAGTGATTCTAATTACAATGCAAATGTCCCCTAGAGCGGTTATGACATTTGTCTAAATTTGTAGATAATACTTAATTTCAGCATTAAGGAAATGAAGGCTTAACTACAACATAATTGTAATCTAAACAAAGGTTGGAGTCTAGTTATACAGACAGCAAATTAACTATGTATTGGAAATGGGTTGTGTTCCGATTTTAGAAGCTGGGAGCACTGTAAATTTTTGTTTCTGAAATATCAGAGACTTCAAATTGCCACGGACTATTTGTTCAGCATCGCAAAATTTAAGTGGTTTAATTTGTCACCCTCCCAGCAGCAAAACAAGGAGCTGCTCAGTTCTGGAGAAGAAGCTACTGAGCTGCAAGCCTTACCTGCCGGGGCTGGTCCACAGCTTTCTGAGGATCACTCTTCACCTTATTGCTGGGATGGTTTGTGATCTTTGTGACAGGTTGTTTGAATATGGAGGCTGTCTGTCGGACAGGCAGTGCTGTGTTCAAATCAGGCTTACCCTAAAAATTTCAAACAAAAGGAGGGGAAAAAAACGCACAAAAATATTTTCAATTTGCTAAAATGCTACTATAGCCATAAAGATGTACAGCAGGGAAAAGAAGAGTTCACGGACTAGAAAACTTGTCTGATCTCAAGCTACATAGCTTAGACTGCTAAAAATGCATAACTACACTCAAATCTCGCCTTAGACGTATCAAAACTAAAGTAAGTTTTCCACTCTTTCACATTCTACTTGACATACTAGCCTCCTCTCATTCTAGTTTATACACATTGGTTTTATCCCAATTTTGAAAGGATTCAGGAGTCAGAACACAAAGCTTGCACTTTGACAAGCCACCTGTAGATCACTAAACCAGAAGATTTTCATACAGTGTTTGTAATAATTAGAAAGATTATGATGTGGGATTTAGAGACTGATTTGTGAATCCAGAAACCATTCTAAACGTTCTGTTTAAATCCAGTTGTGGACACTAGATAAACAAATCAATATAGCTGGAACCTTGATTGCTTCTTTTTACCTTCAGTTCTTGACAAAACTCAGTTTTTAAATGGAGCTCATAACAATCAAGTTTTCACTACACGACTGCATTTTATGTTAGCGGAAACACAGGAAGACTGTTCCTTGTTCCAGAGATCTAACATGCAAGTCTTGAAATGGCTGTAGGACATACTTTGTTCTTGAGGATGCAGACACCGCGTCTGCTTAACCTATTTATTCATGAGATGTAGAAAAGATGCGTTCAGGACAAATATCATTCTGAATCATCTGTGTACTAATCCATTTCTAAGCCGGTGATAACTATTCGTACATTTATTGAAAGGTTCAGGCAGAATTTTTAGCCTATGAGATGTGTGTTAGCTGCTGGTCTCTGCAGCAAGACACGTTTCTTTTGGAATATCTCTACAGCACCTAGCACTAAGTAAATGTTCCAATCACTTTGATGGTGATTCTTGACTCACTGTCATATTTAGAAAATAAGCATTATGCTATTTTCCACATTTAATGTTTAGGTGCATAGACATAAGCTTTTGGGTTCTGAAAAAGCTTTTAGCATCCAGTGAAGATACTCAAGAATGACTTGAGCCAATCTATCCAGACAGGCTGTATACCAATGGCACTGCAATACCGACTAAACCTTAACAATCAAAATTAGCAGGTGCCAAACACAGGACTCTTATTTTGTTCTACAAATAGGTCTCGCCATCCTCTTGTCTCTTCACCTTTTTGCCCAAAACGCATCTCCTCCTTAGATCAATTCCAAAGCTGATACACCAGCATGGCCTAGCGACAGCTCCCGGGAGTCGCTCGTGGGAGACTGCGTTACCTCCTCATCCCTGCTGCCCTATGCCACTCTTCCATTTTCCCCTAAACCAAATGCCAGAGCAGAGAAGAGCTGCTGCACAGCCACAGGAGTCGGCTGGAGATTTGGGGCTCTGAGGAGATTGTGGTGGAGAAGGCGATCTCACACATGAAGGAGGGGAAGAGAGAAAGATGCCAGCCCTCTCTCCACGCACTCCATACAGAAGATTTAGCAGTACTGCAATATTCTTCCATGGTATCAGTATGCTGGAAGAATCACTGAATTGCAGTATTTTTCTGACACCCCATAACAGAGATGTCATACAACTCCAGTTTCATACATTAATTACAAAACGTTTAGTTTTCACGCCATCACAGGTATTGTTCTGAGAGGGAGCCTGGCCAATACAATAGCAGACAGAAAGGGGAAAGCTGCCACTGCATCTTAGTCTTACTTTGGCTTGGTTGGAACAGTCATAGCGCATCCTCTGTCTGTTCTTGTTCATTTTATTCATCAACATTTTTCCCGTGCGGAAGTCAAAACTGCTCAGGTCCATCGAGCTCCCCAGGTAGCGTGCCAGCTGGGGCTTGCTTCGGAACTTTTTACCGCTTGGGCTGAAAAAAAAAACCCCAACAAACCACAGAAGAGAAACAAGGAGGGAAATTAAAATCCTCTGGACTTCAATACCAGTGCTCGCTGCAACTCAGGAGAGGCAAGTTTTACTTCCTTCATGAAAAACAATGTGTGCTGAACTTCCAAGAATGAAGGTCACATCAAACTCTAAATGGATATTTTCATATCAACTCTTTCACGCAACTACTGTGGAAGAGACAAATTAAGTGCAGACCACGTTAAAATGTTTTTATATGTAAAGAGGAAGATTCAGACCAGGTATAAGTGAACATGGCATAATTCACGCAATAACCGACATGCGAGATATCAGCACAGATATCACTGTATTTATCACTCGGTTGTCTCAAATAATAAATGCCCATTTTCAAGCATAATTTCTTCTCCCAGGAGTGTTATGTTTGACTAGCACCACAAACATTTCCTTGGATTCCCCTCCTTCCCCTGCCTTGAGTAGCAATTTGGGTTTGATTACAAGTCTTTGTTAGCATTCTGAACACTTCAGGATGACACAGTAGCAAGGAGAAAGAACAGGAATTAACTGCTGAGAAGCTGCAAAGCAAAGAATTACAAAGCTTAAGGATGCAAAGATAAAAGGTCAAAACCTTGGAAAACATTCCATTAATGGCAAAACAGAAGGGAGATTCTTTTTAAACACCTGGTTTCAGATGAAAGACTACAACCTGGCAAGCAGGCGCAAATTACTCCAATTCCTCATTGTTGTTGTTTTGTTTTTAAATAATATAACCTTTTGCACTACAAAGAGCACTGCTAGGTAAGCTTTTATTTTTTTATGCATAAAGCAAAAATAAGTCAATGTGTTATGACTGCTGTCTAGAACTACGCAGACAGTAAGCACAAAGTATTCTTCACTTCTCATGCAGCATCATAACAACACCTCTTTGTTCCTTTAAATTCTCTCATTTCTGGTTTTCTGTAGCTTGCATATTCAATCTTAATACCCATCTGGTGGCTCACTCCACATAGATCCATCATATTACACACAGGTTAGTTGGGTGAAAGGCATTTTAAGACCAAAAATACCACCCCCCGCATTTACTCATTTTCTTATTTTAAAGAGCAGTTAGCAGTGTTAGAACATTTTTGTTTTTTCCAGCCATATTGCATGGAAGCGTGGTGATCTCTTCCCTAGCCTACAAATACCCTCCGCTCTCAATGTCCCAAGGATCTCATTTAGAAGGTATAAGGTGACGTCCCAGTGAGACCTCACTAACAGGTGGTGTCACCCGTGAGTTCAACAATTCAATTCAAAGCAACGTCACAATATCCAAGCATTGAATTTGAGATGACTAGAAGCAGTGCCTCCATATTAGAAGTCTCTATTTCTTCTACTGCGAAGTGGTATCAATGCAACTTATATCTGCTGGAGACAGGTATACCTGCCAATGAGGTTCAAATGCTTTCTGAGGACAGCTAGAGCTCTGTGATTAAGAGCTGTTACCTTCTGTTATTCCTGAAGCCAGAAATGCAGGCTACTTGTTGCAAGGTTTCTACCTGAAGGCCAAGAATAACTTGAAATAATAAACTTGTCACAGAATGAGAGGTAAGAAGTATTACTAACTATTTCAGCAGCACAGACCCCACTCTACCGCAGTGGTGGTGTTCACACTGGTAAGATACTAAAAAACTTTCTAGGGTCTTCTCAAAGGGAAAAAAGCTCAAAGGAAAAAGCCTCTTTTCAACACATTATCTGCCTCCCTAAAGCCTTTATTAGGGGAAAGGTCAGAAAAAATAGCGTAAGTATAGAATTTCTAGCATGGGACAGTGGCAAACCAATTAGTCCAAGTCAGACTGTGCATGCAAAGAAAAAAAAAAAAAAAAGATTAAAAAAAACCCAGAAAGAACCAAAGTATTAAAAGCTCTCCAAAAACTGAGAGACAAGGTTAATAAGAATTATACTAAACACGAAATCTGAAAAAGGTCCCTCAAAGGACTTATGACTGAAAAGCTGTGGTCATCCCCCACAAAGCATCTGCTTAGGAAGCTCCTGGCCCCGATCGCTCCCGAGCTGCTTATCCTGCCCTGGATCTGCTCAAGCACGAAAGCGTTCATGCGAATGCACAGTTAACCAGATGGGGAAAATAATGCATCTTTAGAGGGTAGGGAAAAGGGGAGGAAACACTTTATCACTGGTTATTCCTCAGCTGGACCAGTTCACTATGGAGCTGCACAAACACTCAGGCCAGAAGATGACACAGCGTAGGAATAAGTACACAGGAACAGACTAAGTCCAGACTCAAATTCAAAACCACTTTTTCAAAATATAAAGGGAGTTATATGCCTCAATCCAGGACGAGGAATAGCCAACTCCAGCAGCTTTTAGGCCAGAGTCATTGCTGCCATCAGTGAAGCCAAGAAGAGAAACTCCTACTGTATGAAGAATATGACACTGCTTCCTCTTCCAAGATCCACAGCTCCAATTTACAGTTTAGTGTCTTAGTAATTTTAAAACAAATACATTACAGTGAATTGTGCCCTTAAAAGCGCAGCATAACTTCCAGAACAGAGACAGTATTTTAAATTAACATGGCCCTTCAGATTTTTTCTTTAGTATGTGTTCTAGTAATTTTGCAATGGATTTGAAAAGCTTCTTAAAGTCTGCATATGTCTAAAAAAACCCACCTGAAATGACTCAGAGTCCTGTCTCTTCCTGGGGAAGCTTGGCCCAAAGGAAAAGCACTGAAATGTTCAGAAGAAAAACTTTTATTCTGATTATGTCTTTAAAAAGGCAATACCATAGCATGCTTCTCTGGAACAACGGCAGACTACAAAGCTGTAGTCTGGAACAAAGCTACAACTCAAAGCTGACAGTAAACTTGCTCAGTAAACACAGACAGAAAGGAAGCGGCTGGTGTGCTCTGGAGCTCCTGGGGTACCTCTGGCAGGAGCATCCTTGGTAGGATACAGCCACTGAGGGCACCTACAGACACCCGAGAGGGTCAAAGGAGGGGGAAGACAGCCAAAAAACCACAAAACTTGAGCAGCGTGATCACTTGCTGCACATCATAAGGCACAGAAACAGCAAACCAACATTTATGAAATCTGAACGTCGTTAAAATGCTTGTGCACCCTTTAAATGTCACAAAATATGAAATTTATCTCCTTCCGCTCCAGAGCAAAAGCTTTGCTCCGCACTCCTGTTTTCGATATACAAAGATTTTTGAAGAGACCCAGAAGACAGACATCTTGGTACAAAGCTGCCAAACCCAACCCCTTCTAAATAATAGAGCAGGCGCTGATACTGTGAGCATGCCGGACTTGGTTCCTGAATTAAGGCCTTTCACACTTCACCACGTTACAAAAAGCAAGGCAACCACAAAGTTGCAAACGATTTTACATGCTTGTCCATCAAAAGCTCCAACGCATTATCTGCTTGCACAGCTTGCCTTGGCGCTAACAAAATGAACCTGAAGAGGACAGAGGGGTGCTAGGACCAAACCCAAACCATCCTCAGCTGTTATTCCCAGACTTTTTGGGCACGGATTAAGCTGAATGCTTTGGCAGCCTATTGAAGGGCCAGGCCTGCCAGGTGCCCGCTGCTCTCATGCGGAGCTCACCCTTTGTTTCCTGCCGCATATTCTTAAGGAGAGACCGACTGTAAGCCCAGGCCCTCTCCCCTCCTCCTCCTCCCTCATTACACAAGTCTCCTCCCCTCCGTTCTCCCCATTTAGCCTACGCAGGATGTGCACAACTTCGAAAGCAAGGGACAAAAGACAAAAAACCCACAACACCCCTGAACAAACGCAGGCATCACCTGCCTTTTAAAGAAATGGAGAAGGGAATAACCCAGGTAAAAAGGATGATCAATAAATAGCATATGCCCAAAGCCTCATTTCCTTGGTGTGTGGGGGTGACGGGTATAATGCAAAATGTTTTTCCTTCTCGCTTTCAACCATGCTCCCTCCTGCACGGAGAGCTGGGGCTCACAGCCCACCCCGGACTCCCTCTGCCGCACTTCTCTCCCCAGCTGTGCTCCAGGCAAAGGCTGCGGCCGGGGGCCCTTTGGGTGCTGTGAGCCCCCTGACACCACTTCCTAGGAGAGACACGCACCCTGGGACACCTCATGCTCTGCCTCCATTAGTCCCCCTCTCACATCATCTCCATGTTATCCCCGGTCGCAGCATCTGCACCAAGTTCTGCCTCGGTAGTCCCACACCCCAAGAACTCCGTTATCCTGGGACAGGCTAGCACAGACATCTCACAGCTTTCACCAGCGCACATAAAAACCACCGGTGAACTCCTCCAGCTGCCGGAACCTATCCCACATCTTCACACATCCACGCAGCAGCATCTCCCCATCCCTCTGCAAACAGGTGCCCTCAGCTCTGCACAGAGCACCCACAGGGAATCAAAGCTGTCCCTTGCCACTACAACTGTCCCAAACGATATTTACGTGCACAGGGAGGCCCCGCACCACTGTGTAAGGGATGCTCCCTGCCTCACAGGGCAACGGGGTTGTCTTTGTTCAGTAACTTGGGCTCCGACCACAAAAAAATCCAAAACTCCAAACCAAAAAAAAAACCAACCCCACCACCCAACAAAAAACCTCCCCAAACCAACTTTGATACACACAATGCACAAAAAACCTCTCAAATTTCCAGAAGCACCCCACCGCAAAACAAGAACCTGAAGAGTGGCAGTCCCGTAACACAGGAATGAGCCCGAACATAACCAGCCGTTTTTAGAAGGCTCATCTCAAGCATCCCTGGGGGAGCTGTGCATAAAATAGAACGACTGAGGAAGAGCAAAGTATGGTCTCAGTAAAAGCATTCTAGCATCCTCCTCCACACTTTTTTTGGGGGACACCCCCCCCCCCCCCCTAGAGACCAAAATATACTTGGGAGAGGGAGGGTGTTAAAAACATTTTCTTCAACTTTTTACATAGCTGCTGCACAGGTAATTCATAACAAAATAAGCTTCACCCAAGAGTTCTGTTCAGTTTTCCAGAACAGTGATGCTGCCAACTCCTTGAAGCAGAGATGAGCAGCAATCCCAAACTTCTCAGACACTTGGTCATCAAACCTTCAGCAGAAAAATACTATGAAGAAAAGCCACACAAAGCAGCACTAAATTCTCCTTCCCCTAGGTGAGAACACTGAATTTGAGGAGAGCCTTTGTAGCCAAAACTCTCTCAAAGACAACCCATCACTTTCATAAAATCCCTGATACGCTTCCCTTCCTGAAATCCTGCATCATTCCTGCTCACTCCGAATTTGGCCCACAAGCTCAACACCCTCTTGAGCTTCCCTACTTTTACGCCACAGGCAGATGAGAGAATCCACTCCAGCTAAAAAATTGCTGCACAATCAACAGCTGCTAAGCATGAGGTTGTAAGACTCTTTCTAAAAATCTGCCCAGGGACTTACACCTCGAGTGGAGTTTAATTTCCAGCCAGCAACCGGCTCGCACAGACTCACATCTCACAGGCTGAACGTACTCGGCACAATCCATTCATCTTGTTGCCCAAAACAGAACTCATATTCGACAGAAACCTTCATGCAGAAGGCACGTGCTGCTAGTGCTTAGGGTTTCTAAAGGAAATCTCCAAACAGAAAGCACAGGAGCCCTAAACAATGGTTTCGAAAAAGGAGTAACTGCCACTCGGCTCAGCATTAATTCCCAAGGCAGGTGATTGCAGAGGAGAGTGCTCGTTTCCAAACTGTGCGTGCAATTTTCCACAAACACTTACTGCATCTGTACATTCAGGGTAGCCAGACCAAAAAAAAAAAAAAATCATCCAGGTAAACAACAGGCAGAAATAGCACAGGTATTAATAAATTGCCACACTTCTATTTTCCACTCTGAGGTAATGCAAAACGCAACAGTAACCAAAAATGAGTGCAGCAGGGCCCTATCATACCTTTGATCTCTGTCCAAACTGATATAAAGGGAAAATCCATTAAAACTTGGGAATAAAAATATGCTACTTATCCTCTCTCCCCCTCTTTTTTAAGTTCAGCTCTGAGACCACAACTTTACAAATAAAGTTCTTGGAGAAACAGGGATCTTTTAAGCTTTCAGCTGCACCTCCTCTAGCTGCTGCTGGCGGTCTTGTCTTCTCCCTGCAGACTCCAAGCTGCAGCCCTGGAGCCGGCACTTCCAGCTCTAAGCTCTCGAGGATGATATTTGCTGGCTCACTCACCACCTCGCACAGCACGCTTTTCTCACAGCTATAATCTGATTTAAAAAAAAAAAAAAAGAAACCTAACACGTGCAGAAAGTTGATCACAAACATTTTGCTGACAAGAAAGGCCAGATAAGGACACCTGGATAACTTCTGCTATGCTCTTCCAGCTCCTGACGGACCTGAGTTTCGCACGTCAGCTCGTGGGTGCGCTGAGGCTGCCTCTTATGAGTGCAGGAAGGATCCATATGGCCCACCTACAGCCATATGAGACACATATTGATATTAATAGAAATCCTTCAGGCAGAGCAAGCAGCTCCCCAGCCATATGCTTCCCCCAACAGCAATACTCAAGAGGATAACGCATCCTAAGCCCTGGACTCTCGTCTACAGCAACAGCCATCACTGCAGGCAGACAAATGCTTCTTTCTTCACCCTACCCCAAATTCCTTAATACACAGAAAAAGCAGCAGCAAAGAGCCCCAAGGCGGCAGGCAACAACTCTCACCGGTACCCCTGCTACTTTGCAAACACCTTATTTATTTGACACCAACAAAAATTAACAGTATTTGCTAGGCATAAGCCACTGTGAACAGACGAACGGGGTTCCCCAAAGGCCACCGCCCCGTTCCACGGTGCTCATCACCTCACGGCAGGTCGCTGACGGCAAGGCGGGGCGGTGGCAGAGGCCCCCGGGACCCCAGAGCACTCCCCTACGGTACCCGTTAGCACAGCTGCTCCTGCCACCCAGTACCGCCAGCCCCCCGGCACATCCACCTGTAGCGACAGACGGGGCCAGCGCCTTCCCCGGTGTCCCGGCCCGGCCTCCCACCGGGCGGGCGTCTCCTCCCGGCATCCCGCCGCAAGGAAGCGCGGCCCGAGCCCCTCTCAGGCCCGACGCAGAGGCTCCGCGGCCCGGCTGAGCGCTCCCACCTCTTCCGCTCCATCGCGGCCCAGCCCGGCCCGCGGCCGCTCCCTCCTGGCTCCGGCCGCCGGCGGCTCTTCCCGGCCTCAGAGCTCTCCTCCCGCCGGCGGCTGTTCCGCGCTCCGGCCGATCACCACACCCCCCGCCGCCGCCGCGGCGACGCTGGCTCCTGCTCCCCCCCCCCCCGGGAGGCGGCGCTGCGGACGCGGCCCGTCCCGCTCCCGCCCGCCGCCCTCCCCGAGCGCGGCCTCCGCCGCCGCGGGCGCCCGCCGGGCCCTGGCGTCGCTCCGCGCTCCGCCGCGCTGCAGCCCTCCCGCCTTCTCCACGCCGAAGGCGGCCGCTTCGCTCCGCCCGCCCCCGCGGTTCCGCTCCCGCCCATTCCACACCGCGCCTGGATCCCTCCGCCCGCGCACGCCGGCATATAGTCCCGCCCCTCCGCCCCGCGCGGCGGGAAGTCTGCCTCGCCGCCCTACTCTCGGCTCCCACGCGGAGCCCCCCGGCCCGCTCCCCAAGATAGCCTCCGCCCCGGCCCGACCTTACCCCAGCGCCGGGCGCCTCGGCCCCCCGCGGTGTCCCGGCAGCGCCGCTTTGGGCATCTTCCCCCGCGCCCGCCCCAACCGGACTGGCGGCTCGGCCCCGCGCCCCCCGCCCCGCCCGCTCGCGCCCCCTGCAGCCCCGGATCCGCGCCGCAGCCCCGAGCACCGCCCGCCGGCACCCCCTGCCCTGTCCCTGCCCGCCCCCTGCCCTGCCCCGTCCCTGCCCACCCGCCTGGGACACGGACCCGCCAGGACGCTGGGCACACGCACCCGAGCGCGGCCCCACAGGCGCGCCACCCCGGGGCTAGCAGGCACACCGCCCCACGGGCAGGCCACTGGCAGAGGCAGCCCGTGTCCTGGTGTTACCTCCCGCCGCACCCCAGACCCTACTTGGAAGAATTGGCCTGTTCTGCAACACGGCCCCTCTCAGGGGGGCTTCTGAGGTGGTTTTTCTCGGTTCGTTTCGCACCTTCGGTAGCACTGCCCTGTGTAGCACCCATACGTCTTCTGCTAGGACAAGGTCCAAAAAGAGATCCACACCAAAAAAACCCCCAAACAAATAAGGAGGAAAATCTGCTCTGGAGGAGATGGTGTGAAGACAAACCAATTAAAAGTTTTTCAGGAAAAAGTGTAACCCACAACCTGTTATAGATGGCCAAATCTCCTACTGCAGTACCTCTCCGGGGGGGAGAGAGGTGTCTGCCTCCCACTGCTGGTTAACATCTGCCTGGAAACACCGGCTCTGATAATGTATAACTGAGCACCTGGATTTTGGCAGCTGGGTGTTCCTCGCCATTACAGTACCCGCATACTGAAAACCGCTAAGTGCCACAAGGCAGCCTGCCTTCCAAACCACGTCAGAGTAATTAATTTTCCTTTAATGAACAAATGACATACTAGGTTTTTGTTAAGAAACCTGCACGGCCCAGCAGTCCTGAAGCGATCACCATTGAACTTTAAAGCAGCAGCGTCCGTGGAAGCGCACCCAGACCCTGCCGTGATCCGCAGGGCTTGCCGCTCTCCCGGCTGCGTCTGCAGCTCCAGCCAGCACTCGGTTCTGACACCGAACTTCCTCAGTCTATTTGAACTTCCAGTGCTTCCTCCAGCCCACATCTGTGCAACAAGCTGTTGGTAGTTTTATTATTATTAGGGTTTTTTTTTTTTGCAACAGGCCATGCTCATTTGTTTCAAACTCCCTTATGGGGAAAGCAGCAGGGAGCATGAGGAAGGACGTGAGACACGTGTTGCAGGCGAGAGGAAACCTGGTTCCCCGCACATGGGGTGCAGACTCAGGGAAAGAGAAACTTCAAAGAGCCGGCTGCGCCTGTAGGTGCTGGGTTGCATTTGCTTTGTACAGGAAGATTTTTATATTTAAGACACATGACAGTGGGAATTTTGTCTTTAATTTAATCAATATGGAGCCTTTTGTTGCCCCGAAGGCATCCCATCTCTCTAGGGATTGGTTTTGCTTTTGTTGGTTTGTGTTTAACATTGTTTCCTGGGCTCACACTTATGAAATATCTTGCTCTGCTATTGCAGTTATTTCCTGCAATCTTGAACACACAGATCAGAAAAGTTTTAATTGCCAGTATTGATCAAACCCACATTATTTTTTATAAATGCACTTTCCCCTTTATTTTGTCAAAAACCCCAAAAACTCACAACCTGGCCAAACTTAGACTATTTTAACCAAAACCTTGTACTAAAATAGAGCTTCTTGATTAAAAATGAAGTAAGTGTGTAAAGGGAAACTGAGGCACGGAGTGATGCTGTTTGCTCTCATTTAGCACAGCAAATGGGGAAACTGGGAGCAGAATTCGGTGAGGGTGAGACTGCAGCGCTGTGCACCTGACAGCAGAGTCCTAACCCCCGCGCTCTGCGAGGGAACCCACTCGATGGCTGGCAGCTATGGCTGGGAGCAAAAGGAGGAGTAGACTCCTGCCCATATCTCATCCCTCTGCTCCAAACCACCAGTGAACCTCAGCACCAGGGATGGAAACCTGGTAGCCCTCTCTTTCACACTTAACCACTTGATTGTTTCATCTTTCACCGATTAAAATCAAAGCCACGAAAAGGAGTGAACCTCTCACTAAGAAATGAGATCGTGCAAGACACACCATCCACGTTTGGATGCAGCGTTTTGAGAAAGACATGGAGAGACTGGAAGAAAGCCAAGAGGAGCACAGTGAAAGTCATCAGCTGTCTACAAAATGACCTGTGAGGGAAGAGGAAAGAACCAGGGTTGTTTAGTCTCAAGAAAACAGCTGAGATCTCATAATAGCCTTCAAATATGTAAAAGGGAAAGAGTTACCAGGCTTATATTGCAGGAGGGGAGAGAACTTCTTTGTTTTCAAAGATGTAAACTGAGAAGTTAAGCATAGAAACAGACCATGTAGAGGGACTGTGAAATGGCCCTCGATGGCATTTTTTAAGAATAACCTAGAAAAGCTGGGGAGCGGATCCTGCTGTGGGGTGGGGAAGGAGAAGGTGACCTCTTAAACATCCACTGAACCTCAAGCCCAGGGTAACAGTAGTTAGAAAATCAGTTTTCACTGCCAGCTGGTGCAGCAACAGGTTGCAGAAGGGAAGAGGCTTACTCTCCTAGGACTGCATGAAATGTTTGGGTAGAAACTATCTGTTGAGCTCAAGGGAAAATATTCCAGTGCCCCTTTGGGAACGCTGCCAAGGTACAGAGGATAAGGTATTTGCAGATATTGCC
This sequence comes from Grus americana, assembly GCF_028858705.1. NCBI lineage: Eukaryota > Metazoa > Chordata > Aves > Gruiformes > Gruidae > Grus > Grus americana. The sequence goes on from NC_072879.1 coordinate 6,380,726, forward strand.
ACCAGCTGAAAGTGTATTCAGCTGATGGAGAGCCCCTGCCATTCCAGGACTAGCAGATAATTCAAAAATCACCAAAATCGGTTATTGTCAGACATGGAAGCAAGCAACAGGATATCCTGATAGAAAAAACCTCTTCCACTCAGATAACTCTAGTTGAAAGCTTCCTGCTCTGCAGCAAGATATCTCAGACCCAACAGAGGAGCTTATTTCAGAGCAGGATTTGCGAGGGAGCACCCAACCCACCAGCCCCTGCAGAGGGGCAGAATCTGCGGTTGGTCCACGCTACGACCGCAGGAGAAGAGACTCACAAGGGCTGAACGTAGAAGACTGACAGTGCCGAGGGGGTTGTAGTAGCGACTCCCCATCCCATTTCCACTTCCACCTTTCATGACTAAAGCAAAGTGGAGGTACCGGGACAAACACTAAGAAGAGGCAGGCAGGAAGGCAAGCCTTCCCTTTCTTAGAGGAGGTTTGGTAGTTACATCATCAACCCAGAGCTGGAGGTGCTCTGATTTCTGTAGATCCAAAGCCCTGTGAGCTTGGCCGCCGTTGTGCTCTCTAGTGGGAACTCTCCAGGTTTTGAAGGGGGAAGCTTTTATTCCTCTTTTGGGTCGTTGTCTTTTAACTAATTTTTCATCTAATGTATGCGACATTTGGTTATCTCATTCTGAAAAATAACTAACTAAATAATTAAAGAGGCAATGCTAGGATATTAAAAATTAGAAGGATCGTTCATGACACTTGAACAGTAATTATTCGAATTTTAGCAGAAATTTGCCTGAGAATGCAGAAGATATTTCTAACACAGTATTTCCCTGTGAGCGCTTGCTTTTGTGGAAGGAGACATACTAGCAATTAAATCAGTTATATGCTAATCCTAGGGTTAATTAGAGACAAAGCCATCATTTGAAATGCTGAAGAAAACACAAACAGCTAAACAATCACCAAAGCGAACCAGATCCAAAGTCCATACGTTTCTTGCAGTGCCTGTCTGTGCAGGCAGTCGGTATTTTGAATAAATTTTTCTCCTTTAAATGTCTTCTACTCTCATCTGCCGTGCACAGTGCTATCACCGGGGCTTTGCCAAAGGTAACTCTCACTACTGAGAACTGCAGCCTGACAACTCGGGGAGACCGCGGTCCTTAGAGGAATGGGCAACACAGACCCTCGGTTCAAAGCCTCCTGAAGAACTCTCCTAGCCGTGGGAGCAGAGGCTTGCCCGCCCACAGGAACAAGCCAAAACTAGGTCGTTTCTGAAGTCAGCAGCAGCGTATTATGCCCGACCTGTCTAAACATGTTAAACAGGTAAGGAAGAGCAGAGACCTCTAACTGTTCAAGTCTGAGCTTACAATCCTGATGACGTGTGAGCACAGGCTAATATAATGTCCACTTTCAAGGCATGCTTTGGATCAAAATGGATCAGTATCAGTATCTCTATATATAGCACAGGGCTGTGGTTGTCAAACCTACATTCTCAGCATTTCAAGGCACAGTGGCTTTGGTCTTTTGGGAGTCAGCCAGGAGTTCAGGAGCACTGCTGGAGCAGGGGAGTGGGACAGATTGAGGAAATAGCACAGTTATGCCATTATGTCATAAGATTCTGTACCATCCTATTGGATGTAGCAGGGCAGCAAAGTGAGTTTTGCATGTGAAAATTATATTTCCCGCCCTCTCGATTAATTGTCAATGATGCTGCAGAAGCAATGCTAAAGCAATTATTCTGTTAAATAAGTAGTTCAAGCGTCTTGCACAGTGCCACAGTTTAGGCAGGTTTTACAACAGTTTTCCACAGAAACATCATTCAGAAGCCTTCAACCCTGAAGGTGACACCCAAGCAGCACAGCTACTACAACTGAGATTTTTCCCTAAAGAGATTCGAACCTTTCATTACAGTCAAAAATGATAACAGGGAGAAATTTGGCACTAAACCAAGAGAAAAGAGTGATCCTGTTCTCACACAGAGATAAGTTTGTTTGCAAATTCTGGTCTTTGTGGAAAGGGATGAACTTTTCCCCTAAGTCTAAGTCGTCAGACTTATGTATTGTGTATTATGTATTGTGGCATTGTGCTCCCCCCTCCACACACACCTTAAGCCATAACCACCAGTGGAGTCGTGATGGCTACATCCAGTGTAAGACTTTGGGGAACAAACTGGCATAGTTGGCAGAATGGCAAGTAGTGTCACCAATTATTTATGGAGGCACGGAGTGAATCCAAGTCCCAGCTTCTCTGAAGAATGGGCTCGTAGCAATTGACATAATTGGGAAGCTGTTGAAGAACCCCTAAAAGTAACTCTACACAAAGGCAACGTTAAAACCACGGATTAGAGGAGCCCCGGAAATTCTTAAAGCCCATCTAGTTGCGAAATGAGATGAGATCAAGACACAGAAAACAATGAGGAATCAGGTGATAACGCTCAAAATGGCCACAAGCAACTCCCTACATGGGCAGACTTAATGCACGACATGGTTAACTGCAGCTGTGAAATGGACTGGGACGATGCACCAGCTGAAAACCAAAACCTGAAGCCCCAAGGAGGAGATCACAAACTTCAACTCCTCCAGCGCCAGTCCCCAGAAAGGGAGATAACCTATCCCTCCCCCTTAAGGAGGAATCGCAGGCATGAAGCCAAAATGATCCGTGTCTGGAAGGCGAATGGACCTGCCTGTCTGGAAAGTGGAGGCTTATTGGTGGATTGGTAACAATGGCCCATACATTGTAATTCCAGTTGGTCCTCAAGGACAACTGGTGAAATTTTTAATAGATATGGGAGCACAAATTTCAATATTAACACAACAAGATGATGAGAAGCTGGGAGTGTGATCCAGATGGCAAAGAGTTAAGATTACTGATGTGAACGGAGCAAGTATTGCGTGCCAAACCGCCAAGGTCAATTTATGGCTCCCAGGCGAGAAGCTCATGGTGACTACTCGCTTTGCAATTAAAGATCATCATAAAAATATTTTAGGTTTCGATGTTTTAAAAAATTCTTCCCAGTGAGGGCGGTGAGGCCCTGGCACAGGTTGCCCAGAGAAGCTGTGGCTGCCCCTGGCTCCCTGGCAGTGTTCAAGGCCAGGTTGGATGGGGCTTTGGGCAACCTGGGCTAGTGGAGGGTGTCCCTGCCCATGGCAGGGGGGTGGAACTGGGTGGGCTGTGAGGTCCCTTCCAACCCAAACCAGTCTGTCATTCTATGATTCTATAAAAGGGATGAAGCTGGCACCTGCCAAATGGCAGCGTGTGGTTGGTCCTTTGGCTCAGCCATCGATTCCACCCCCCATGGAACTTGGGAGGCTCCAGTGCGTGTCCTCCGTGTAGCCCTTGCACTCCTCGAGTCAAAAATTACTAATGCACCGCAATATCTGATCTCTGCTGTGGTGCGATATGGAATTTCTGAAGTCATAGCTGATTTGGAGAAATGACAAATTATCTCCTGAACCTACTCCCCATGTAACTCCCCTGTCTGACCAGTTTGGAAACCAGATGGGAGGTGGCATTTAACAATAGATTATCGGTGGCTGAATGCGAATACAGCCCAACTGATGGTGGCTGTACCAAGTGGTGTAAACTTAACCGCTACTTTGCAAGCAGCTGCAGACCCAAGGATGGCCAGTGCTAGATATAAAAGGTATGTTCTTTGTGGTTCCCTTGAAGGAGGAGGATGAAGGGAAGTTTGGTTTCACTTGGGAGGGAATACAATATACCTTTAACAGACTCCCACAGGGGTATAAACATCCACCCACAATCGCTCATGCCACACTCGCTGAACTTTTACAATCTCACTCCGCCAAGATGTGAAATTGTACCAATATAGAGATGATATTCTGACTGGAAGAACTTCCCCTGAGAAAGTGGGGGAAGCAGCAGTACGGCAAGCACTAAATTGAGGTTCCACCCAGAAAATTTCAGGAACCAAGTAAAGAAATAAAAATTTTAGGTCCTTGGTGGATAGCAATCAGTGCAGCAATTCCTCCAGGTACTTTAAGGAAAATCAAAGAGCTGCAAATGCCCCCGTCAAGGCAGGAGTTACAACAATTAATGGGAACTTCAGGATACTGGAGGAAGCACGTACCTGGATTTTCTATCATTTCCCATCTATTACACTCACTCTTTTGGAAAGGCAAGCCCTGGGAGTGGAAATTAGAAGATAAAGAGGTGATCAAAACTCTAAATGAGGAATTAAAAACATTATCAGTCACTGGGACCAGTACGTCCCGTCCCCCCCCATCCTGTTATAGCTGAATGGGGTTTAGCCAAACACACTACTTGCTGTAAAACACTACTTGCTGTAACACACTACTTGCTGTAACCTGTTCCAAACTGACCCAATGGGCCAAGAAGACCTTTATTGTTTAGCTCAACTGCATTTAAAGAAACAGAACAATGATACTCTGAATGGGAAAAGGGACTTTAATCTTTAGTCTGAACAGTTAAACAAGTTGAGAAAATACATCAGGGACAACCTGTGCAAACTAGAAAACCATTTAATTTACTAGAAGCAATCCTAAAGGGGACTGCTCCTCCAGAAGGATTTGCACAAAACCCCACTATCAGAAAATGGTATGCCTATCTAACAGGAGTTGCAGAAAATATGCAATTAACTGAAGGACACACAAAGGCTTCCGAATTGCAGATGCCCATAAACACAGACTCTTTAGCATTATTACAACACCCATTCCGGATGCACTGCCCCTCACTGAAGGTACATCAACAGAAAAGATTTAGTTTATGGATGCTTCAGCAAAAAGGATAAACAGTAAATGGCAATATAAGGCCGCTGCATTAGGGATTACCACTGCAAACAAGCAACGGAAGAAGATGAAGGCAGTGCACAAGTAGGGAAAATAAGAGCAGTTGTTTTGTTTGCATAGAATGGAGTGAAAATTATATATCTAGACTCTTATGCCATGTGGGCTGGTGCCACATCAGGGATCTGTCAATGGGAAACCTTGAATTGGGAAGTAAATGGATCCCCAGTTTGGAGAAACAGAGATTGTCAATTATTACTAGATATGGCCAGGAAAATACCTTTAAAGATGGGATGGGTAAAAGCTCATGCTAAGGATAATCAACCAGCCACAAAGTGGAATCAAAAGGTAGATGAGCTAACTAAAATTAGGAAAATCACCTTAAATCCTGAGTGGTATCGACTGGGAGAATGGTTATATCAAAATTTAGGCCACACAGGTAAAGTGTGTTTGCTGCACAGACTAAAGACTAGCCTATAAACAGAAACACTTGTGAAACCATTCTTACAGAATGTCCCCAGTGTAGATTGAAATTACAAGCAGATCGTCCTGCTAAAGCACCACCCCTACTTATCGTTGAAGGGAAAACTTTATGGTCTACATGGAAAATTAATTATATCAGACCATTCCAATCCTCTGCAGGATATCGGTAAATCCTCACAGGGCTGGAAGTAGTCCCCAGCTTTGTGACATTCAATCCACCATCCATCGGTACCGTGCCTATGACTTTAACTAAACTTTGTGGCCCACTTGCCTGGGAAGCTACCGATAGCAGTGGCGCAAAGCACCAAATCAGTGCACAATGGATTTTTCCTTCTTTTTAACAGGGTAACTTGCCACCAAAACAAGTCTAAATTTTCTCTTACAGCACCCTGCAGAATGACAAATGGAAACGCTGTGTTCACGTTACTGTTCCAAACGCTAACGATGCTGACACCCATTGCAGTCTTCTCTATTAGCATTGGGAACTAACCAAGGGCTGTTGGCTGTTCCTGGGTAGGAATTAATGAAAGGGACTGCCAATTGATTGTGGATGCACTTGGCGCAGCCCAAAATAATGTTTCTCTAGCTCTCAGTTGTATCCAAGCTCAATTTTGGAAGCGATCTATGGTAGCAGCAATTATAAAAGAAGGTGAAAAGGGCACCTTACCCCCTGAAATTCAAATGGTAATTTGAAAAAATGCAAATAAACTTGAGAAATCATTCCAATTCTGGTGATACTTAGTCAATTTTACTTATGACCCCATCAACAATAAGGCCACAGCTATTGTCTTAACAATACACAATGCTTGGGTATACACCATATACCCACCCTTTGCGTTAGGATTAACTGACAGTGGAACTATATCCATTAGAAAATAGAGTATGGGCCCAAGAAAACAGAAAAAAATGGTAAACTTTTGACGTCAACACATGCGTTGTACAGGAACAACGAGGATTTCTTTGTGAGAGTAACACCATCCAAACTCAAGACATTTACATTGGCACCGAACAAGATGTTTGTCATTTTGAAATACATCCCACTGAAAACTCTAAAATATATGGGAAGAGGATGTCCTTGTGTGAGAAACCTTTGCGAGTTTATGTTCTAGAAAACATTACAACATATAAGCAACCACTAAAATATTTGTGTTTGTAACCTAACTAAAATAATGGGATGCAATACTAATTATCAGCTCCTGTTATGACTCATCATTTGTTACAATCTAATCACACACTGAGTCAAGATTTATTGGCTACCACCATGAGAATGAATCTTATATTGATGAAGAAACAGCTACAACATGATGACCTGTGTCAATTGCTAGAATGTGTTAGGAATGTTAAGTGGCTAGGTGAGCCCGCAGCCCCAATGTGAGTGGGGCTGCGCGAGGGCCGCTGAGGGAGGTTTCAGGCCAGGCAGCCCTTTTGGGGCTGGCACCTTTGGCCTGGGAGCAGGAGCTGGACGTTTTCAGTTTTGAAGCTGGACTCTGGCAGAGACTGACAGAGATGTAGGGGTCTATTAGGACTGTTAGGGCTTTCGCACAAAAAAGATGCCAGCACGGAAAGATGTTTCTGGCCTGAAACTTCCCTCAGTGACCCTCGCACAGCCCCGCTGCCATCGGGGCTGTGGGCTCGCCTGGCCGCGCAAGGCATCCAAATAGCGCCTTCCGTCCCTCTCCCCCAAAATCAGCGTCCATCCTCCAAACTGGAAATGTCAAGCCCCTGCGATGAACAAAGTGCAGATGTTCTCAGGGGATGGGGGACCAAATGGAGGCGTGCTGAACGGGTGAGAGGACAGAAAAACCGATCAAGGTAACGTATGTGGACTCAGGAAGGGTTCTGAGGGGAAAAGAGGGGCGCAAAGGGCCCTCCCGAGCTAGAACGGGGCTCTGAGGCGAAGGGGATGTCTCGCAAGAGCTCGGCAAAAAGGACCGGAGGAGTCCTGAAGGAGCCTGAGAGACCAAAGAAGCCTCAGAGATAACAACGAAGAACTCTGAAGAGCATCCCAGCAAAGCGCACACGTTGACAGAGTGCCGTTTCGTTCGGCAGATCGCAGCAGTGAGCACGAGCCCTACCGCGCATGCGCCTCGTCCCTGCTGCAGGTACCGCCTTTGGTCAGCGGGCGGCAGCAGCGAGCCGCTTTTTGACAGGCTGGAGAGCAAAAGTGGCCCCAGGGGAACCCGGATCGCCTCGGGACACGTCGGAAGAAGGAGCAGAGGGGGCTTGGGGACAGCCAAAGTGACAAAAGGCCGCTTGGGGACACGGTGAGGAACTTGGCAGGGGATCTGAGCAGAATAGAGATGTCCTCAGGGGACCAGGGACTCAACAGAGGCATCTGAAATGGTGGGGGGGCGGGAAGGAAAAGCGTACTCTGGAGCACAAGAGAGGCTTCAGGAGGCAACGTCATGGGAGCAGAGGGGTCCCAAGGGGGAGCAGGGAGATGAAAGAGGGACTAGGGTTCTCCCAGGCTTTGCAGGGGGACAGGGGAGGCACCTGCTGCCCACTCTCCTGGGTCTTGCAGGGGAAAGAGGAATAGACAGACAGACAAAGGTAGGGGGGCTGTTCAGCATAGAGAAAGAAGGATCAGGACGTGAGAAAGCGATGCAGAGCAGCAGAGATAGAAAAGGGACAGGCATCTGGACTCTAGAAACAAGACATTAGTAAGCCATAAACTGATTTTATTATTTTTGAAAAATGGAATGTTTCACCAACAGAAACTTTAAGTGATGTTTAACCAAGAACACGTTTATTACAAAAAAAAAAAAAAAAAAGAAACCAAACCAACACGTTGACATAATATTTGGCTACAATGCAGCAGCAGTCTTGCTTTTTGTAATCACAAATTCAAGGTGACCTTGGTTAATAAAATTCACCACCATTGTCATCCGGCATTAAAAAAAAATATATATATGTATATATATAGTGCTTTCAGTAGCGGCGGGTAAAACGGGGTTCAGTCGGTCTGTTTGTCCGCTCCTGACCTGCAAACACTCCTTGTATTCCACTACTCTGCATCATCTGGCTCTGGTTTCCAACTTGCGTAAAGCCTCCGCGCCTAAAAACAAGACCAGAGAAATTGAAATTTGCCTGGAAAAGTTAATGCTACTGTGACTCTGAGAAAAGATGTTTGCTTAGGTTTTTTTCTACTTGCCAATCCATAGTTAAGTAGAAGCTGACAGTATTATTATTCACAATTGACATGGGAATTTCTTCTTTTATACAGATCAGTCAACTATTATAAAAACATTATAAGCACTCTGACAAAGCGTCTTACCCCGACATCCCTCCTCGATTCATCACATGGCCTGGTCCTGAGTGACCAGGCATGCTTCTATCACCACCTAATTTAAAAAAAAAAAAAAAAAAAAAAAGAAAAGAAAGGAAACAAAAAGAAAAAAGGAAAGAAAAAAAAAAAGACTTTTGTGTTTTCCTAATAAAAACGCCACCTTGTTCCCAGAATTTTATTTGCTTTCTTGGTAATGCTGTTAAAGCTCCATAGGAATTTTAACTACCGCTAGAAGTTCAGCAGCAGTAATTCATAGAAAAAACCACGATCACACTGGTAAGCAGCAAGTGTACCTTGCCATCTCTCATGATCCCGTCCCATCATTCCTCCATCCACATTTCCCTGCCATGAACGATCTTGATGCCCCTCTAACTTTCGACCATGATCTCCCCAGTCACGTCCATCTCTTAAAAAAATAAAAGAACATCTTCTAGGTGTGTCCCTTATCCATTTAGCAGCATAGGGTAAAGCCAAACACCGTACCCCTACAAAAGTGTATTAAATTGTTAATCAAGCTGTACCTATAGCCACCCAATCATTGCAATAAAAACTGGTTAAAGAGAAACCACGAGAAGCTTCCTGAACAGCGTCCTTCACACAACAAAGCTTGTCTTTTTCTGATCTACAGAGACATAATTAGTATTGCAATGTACTAAAACACTTAAACATGGAAAAATTAATTGACTGCCATTCTTGTCTGGTATATTTACGTGGAAGTGAACATTATGCATCTGGAATATGCCTAGCTTGACTACCTGGTTTAAAGAGAAATTGCTACGATTCCAGATGAGTCTCAGTCCCCCACCCCCACCATTGCAGAGATTCTGACTCTATTTCCTTAGAACCTGACCACTAGCCACAAATTAGACTTCTGTAGGAGTTACTGGAGCATCCGGTACAGGACTGAATCTTGTCTGTAGAAAAGAAAGTTATTTACAAGAGAAGCACAGTTATGAGTGGAGCTAACTGAGCAGCACTTCTTTACTCACTACAATGCTCCAATTCTCTCGATGCACAGGGGAGCTACATGTGTGAATTCCTTGCTTCTCCAAACGCTTGAAGAAACTATCTGGAGAGAGGATTCACACTTGTCAAACTGCTTCCGCTGTCAACCTTGAAAGGTTCACTGAGCATTAAAATTTTAAGAACCAACAAATCACTTCCCTTATTTCTTATGCACTAACCGGGTTTGTGGAGGTATCCCTCTCCCTTCAGTCATTCTTCTGTCAGACCCATAGCCACCCCAACTATCCCGGGAGTGACGATCAGGCCCTCCGTGGCGTTCATCTGGGTAATGCTGGAAGGCAAATGGTACAGAGTTATGCTGAGAATCGATACTGCTTTTCTTCTAGGGTTGCAAAAGTTCAGCTCCTCAGAGGTTGCCTTTCTATAAGCTGTCAGAAAATAAAACAGTAGCTCTCTCGTTTTTTACTGGTTCCATTGTGGCTACTATGCGTGGTTCGCTCTAGGCATTTATTTTGTTTCACAGCACAGATTCCATTCTGCTCGCTGGTTGGAGGCAGCTTTTTTTTTGGTAGGGTGGTTTTTTTGTTTGGTAGGGTGGTTTTATGGCTTACATTCTGGCTTCAGCTTTTTATTTTTTACATAGAATACCTGCCTACTTCTTATCTCTCTTCACAAATGAAAGGTTTTGTATACCACTGCGGTACTGGTTTTCGCATCTGTTCTTTTAGTCATCTGCCTTGTTCCATTATGACACCAGTTATTTTCTACAAACCATTTACATAAATGTCAGACAAGGGATCCCTTGCCAGCTAAGGATAAGACACTACAGTAACTATCTCTTAATGCACTACAGACACCTAAGATGGTTAACCAGAAAACTGTTAGTGCCACATACCAGCCTGAAAAGATGCTATACCATAGCTCCCATTGCTCAGAGGTTTACCCCCAACCCTGATCTGTGGCTACCACACTAGCAAGCAGACAACTTAATAACTTGCATTCTGCAAGACAGCAAGCAAAATCAGTTACTGCTTGAACGTTTGCTCAGTTTAAACCAAGTGGCGGTTGCATTTAAGAACTAGGCAGCATGCACACTGTGTTCTTTCTGCTTTGGTGTCTGTTTGTTTGGCTTTTTAACTGAAGCAGTTATTTGGGTATAACCCACCTGCCCATCTCGATCTGGTATTCCTCTTGAACTGTCTCTTCTGGAACAAAAAAAGAGAAGTTTCAGTTGAACTGACACAGTAATCATAATTCCAATGTCTGTATGAAATAGCACATGAAATTTTATATTCATTAGGCTGTAAATCTGACAATGCAAACGTACGTTTGGTGGTAAGATTTCAATTGAGTTCTTGTTTCACAGCATAGAAAGAGATCAAAGTAACACCTATTACTGTAATATGGGTAAGCGAGGCATCATGAGGCATGGTCAGGTACTCGATGGTACCAAGGGAAAATACGGAGTGAACCTACCATTATCAGAAATTAGTTACAAACAAAAGCAAAGTGGTGTGGTTTTTGCCAAAGATCCTTTGAGAGCAAAACAGAAGTCTCAATAGCACTACGTACAAAGTATTTTTGCCTTCTGTGGAACTAAAAATCTGCATTAGCTAGGCTGCAAAGATGAAAGTAGGGAAAGTTTTAAAGCAATGTGAAATGGCTAAATCTTAGGGTAATGAACAGGGATTCATAAACCAGATTTCCATACATCTTGAGAGAAGCTGTAGGATCTCCCTAGGCATCACGGCAGACTACATTAGAACTTGGCTTATAATCTTCATGCAGTCTCTTTCTGCTATGTCCATAAAGGATGGAAACACAGGATTGCAAGCATGCATAAATTTAGACAAGAGAAATGCACAAGGGTCATTTGTTTCGCTCTTCTCTTTTGGTACCCTTCAAGTCATCAGCATGCCACAAAGAGACACCCATTTTCCATAAAGGTATAGGAAGAAGAGACACCGCCTTGCCAACCTGTCCAAACAATGATCTTGGTATCGGCCACGATCCCTGTGGTCAAAGTCATGGAAGCGATCTTGACGACTAAATTCAGAATGATACCTATCATCCATTGCCATTCGCTTCGCCTCTGGCCAGTATGGGTCATCACGCCTGCAAATAAAGATCACAATTAGTAATAATCTCAAAACAATCTTCCTTTCCTGATCTCTCGATATCAAATTTCAATCAATTATCCAAACAATTATTTTTGATTTATAATTAAAACCCCTTGTGTGTTAAGCAGACATCACATTTCAATTTCAGAGGAAGCTAGGTGTAACAACACTATGCAGAAAGCTTAATCTCGGCATGCACTGACATGAGAAAAGAATGAGTATCTGTTCCCACTAGCAATCCTGCTTTAGAGTTGATACACGCAGTTTCTATTCTCAGTCACTCCTCTTTGGGAAATAAGAATTTTAACCTGCTGTAATAAAATTGTGCTCACAGGTATACAAGTATGACATTGTCGCCTTCTCAAGATCAATATTAAAGTGTTAAAAGCAACATGTAAATAGTCTTTCAGTTGTGAGCTCCCACAACTGCTTTAGCAAGAGTAGCCACAATTTACATAGGCTTTAGACTGCTCTATCTGGATGTGGCCAAAGAGTTTGGAATCTCATTATGGTTATTGTTACCTGCCATCAGGATCATAAGGCCTTCTCATGGCAGATCGCCGTTCTTGTTCGTAGCGTAGCTGTTCCTGCTGACGTCGCAGTTCTTCCCTCTCTCGCTGGATTCGTTCCTGTTCTCGTCTCCTTTCCTGCTCTATGTGCATTCTTTCTCTCTCCAATCTCTCCCTCTCCAAGCGCTCTCTGTCAAGACGCTGCCTTTGAAATTCAAGTCGTTCTCGCTCTCTCTGGAGCCTCTGTCTTTCATCCCGCTCATGAATAGCTTGAAGGCGTTGTTCTCGTTCTCGTCTCTCTCTCTCTCTAATTGAAAAAGAGGTATTTTGTTTTCAATTGAGAAACTGAAGTCTAAGCTTTATTGCTGCTTTGCTTTGGGTAAGGTTTCTTATTTGCTTTTGCCCCCCCCCCCCCCAAGTTTCTATGTTCTTCCCACTACCTGCTTAAACGTGAACTATCCCTTCTCAACTAAATTGCAGCTGCTTAGTTTAAGAAAAAAAAAAAGAAAGAAAAAAAAAAAGAAAGAAAAAAAAAAGAAAAAAAAAGAAAGAAAAAAAAAGAAAGAAAAAAAAAGAAAGAAAAAAAAAGAAAGAAAAAAAAAGAAAGAAAAAAAAGAAAGAAAAAAAAGAAAGAAAAAAAAGAAAGAAAAAAAAGAAAGAAAAAAAAAGAAAGAAAAAAAAAGAAAGAAAAAAAAAGAAAGAAAAAAAAAAGAAAGAAAAAAAAAAGAAAGAAAAAAAAAGAAAGAAAAAAAAGAAAGAAAAAAAAAATAAAGAAAAAAAAAGAAATAAAAAAAAATAAAGAAAAAAAAAGAAAGAAAAAAAAAAAAGAAAAAAAAAAAAAAAAAAGAAAGAAAAAAAAAAGAAAGAAAAAAAAAAAGAAATAAAAAAAAAAAGAAAGAAAAAAAAAGAAAGAAAAAAAAAACAAATAAAAAAAAAAAGAGAAAAAAGACCATCCAGAATAAAGAAGCAAGGGTAAGCATTCTGCATATATAACACCGTATCTACTCTAAGTCAGCTCTGAAAAAACTTTCATACAGCACAGCATGTCCTAAGACAGAAGTCTAACAAACACAAGTATTTACAAACTTCCAGGGAAAAGTCAAGTATGGAAATTCAAATCTGACAGAGTGGAACACGAGACCTGAAAGCACCTATAAAAGTTACTATTCAATAAGTCTCCCGAAAAGCATAGGCTTAGAGAAGATCTATTTCAGTAGTAAAAACCTTCATAATTTGGCATTATGTCTGTGCTATCAATAGATTAGTATAAAATCAGAGATAGTAATGTTGGAGGGCCAGCATAATGCTACTTTGCAGCCTATTCAAGTAAGAGTTAAGGGAAGTAAAACCAAATGCCGTTCAAAGTTTAATGTGAAACTGGGAAAACTCACCGGCGCCTTTCCGTTTCCCTGATTTCTCGCTCCCTCTGTCTCTGACGCTCACGTTCTCGCTGTTCTTTGATTTTATCAAATGATAAAATATCTTGCTTTTCTTTGCTCTCAGATTTGCGATCCTGGCTTTTTGTACTCTGAGTTAAATCAAAACAATACATTAGCTGAGCACAGTGCGTTTTTAGCTAAAATTCCTAGGCAAAAGGCCAACCTTCTGCCAACCTGAACAAAACAGACTATCATACCTTCCCAGAGGTAAATAGTGTTGGAATTCCACGGAAAAGTAGATCAGGGAAAACTAATCCAAATTTGACTAGAACTTCTAAAGAGTTTAAATATACCTAAATGCAAGGGGCACATGATCTGACTTGCACTGGTGGCAAACGATACACTGCTTTAAAGGTCATCAGTCACCATACTCCACGCTCTGGGAAACATGTTATCTTACCATTTTCATATTGCAACTCTACTTCTTCAACTAGGACAGCAGCGACAAAAACAATAAACAAGGCGAAGCATAAGCATTTACCTTTGCAGCATCATTAACACCCTAACGCTTCCTAAAAAGTGATAAAAGGATAACTGTTCCCAATGTGCAAGGCAAAAAAATAAAAACCAACACAAAACCTTCAACTATATGCATATAAAGCTATTCAACACCTATTTTTGCACAAAAGCTTCTCAAAGTTTTTCTTACCCTCTCTTTTGATGTAGATGTTTTCACACTAATAACTGGTTCTCCTTTAGATTTATCCATTACCACTGTCCTTTCAGTTCCTCGACTGGCTAGAAAACAAAATACATCCAAGAATAAGTAACACGCAAGACATTAAAAAATTCTTGTGAGATTTAAAACTGTCGATATACTAAGCAGTAAAAAGTTATTTTATTGAGGCTTTATATAACTTATGGAAGAATACATTTATGATTTAAATAGCTTACCAAAATTTGGACAAGTTGGGGATGGGGGCAGTAAAGCTATCACTAAATTACAGTAGTGTTTTCTGGCAGGGGTGACAATTGAAAGAAAGCAAATTTAATTTCATTCTTCTGTCTGCAAAATACATCCTTGCCACAGTTAAAAAAACAACAAACAAAAAAACCCCCACCCACACCCAAAAAAAGCACGCAGAACCACACACTGTGTCAGGTCTAAACTCAGTGACAGTTCCATAAAATTCAGTTTACCATTTTGAGTACTTAAAGTTCAGTAATTATGAAAATTTTGTTTCTAAGTTACTAGCATTCTAAGTCAGAAAAAAGGTTTTCAAGGTATTTTCTGGTGTTGTTTTTTTGTTCACCAGGAAAACACCAGTATTTCTAAGTACGCATCATGGTCTTTTTACTGAATTATCAATCGCATCTATTAAGAACACTGAGGTTTGCAGAAGCTGAAGTCTTCTAATTAGCCACGATTCTGAATGTTTACACTTGTTCTTCCATCTCTTACTTAGCTGATAAAGGGAAATTTTTTGGATGCAAATTAGAAGCTGTTGCAGTCGCTTATATTCTTTGCATTCGGGGTTTTTTTAGGTCTTTAAAACAAGTATCCTTGAAAACATTTCTGAAAGGCAGTTAGAATTACCCGATTTGCTTGCCCTAGATCTATCAGAGGATCCAGCCTTTTGTTCGTCTTTCTCTTTTCCTTCTTTTTCATCTTTTCCATCTTTTTCTGATTTCCTAGCATCATCTTTTTTGTCAGTCTTCTCCTCCTTCTTAATACCAACAGACCTATAGGTAAACTTTGCTTTAATAGAGAACTTAACAAAAAGTGCTATATAACCACTCTGATCAAGCCAAATATGTGGACCCCCCCCCCCCAACCCAAAACCACTCGACACACCACACCGCCCCCCTTGAAAAACCCACTACCAATACCTTCCATGCTGAAGTCAATGCATTATCTGTACACACTATTAAGAGTGGTGACGGATACTAAGCTATAGAAGTAAAGTCTTCTGTTCTGCCTATAAGTAAAGTTGATGCCTAGCATTAGGGGAAGAGGGCCCACCCAGGTAAAGGTCAGGCTCCACCAGAAGAGCTTTTGCAAACAAATACCTTAAACACTTGATGCAAGCAGGCCAGCCTGCCAAAGCATCTTTGCCAAATCTTTTAAAATTTTATGAAAGAACAAAAAGTAGTAAAGCACAATGCCTCTTTCAAAAGCAACAGACCACTTGAAAAAACAATATTGAAGTATCACTCGCTAACCATGCGAACAGTCTATCAAAGAGACAGACTAAATCCTGGAAATACATCAGTTAAAAGAGCAGACCAAAACAGAGTCAGATCAGAGGACAAACGCTTCTGATAAAAATAATGGTTTATCTAGAAATTAGTTGATTGGGCATCTCCTGATACAACTGACAAGTTTTGATACTAAACACTGAAGAGCTCCCTATTTCTGAACAGAGGGCCAATTAAGATGCACTTACTGCTGTAGAACACCAATTTCAATTTTTCCAAGTATTACTCCTATTTCAGATGCAATATGAAGCAGCAAATTGAAATTTATTACAGTTAATGCTCACTTTGGTCATGTGGCTGTGTTTCAAATGAGTGGTCTTTAAACACAGAAAAATACCAAAAAACACTTTACTTCTCAGATTTGGACTCTGCAGAATGGTGCCTGTCTTTTTCCTTCCTTGTTTCACCTTCCTTTTTGTCTGAAGGCTTTTTCCCAGCTGGTTCATTTTTTGCCTAGAATTTTAGCCAGAAATATTTTTATAATAAGAGACAGGCATTACACTTGCACACTTTTATTTTCATTTCACTGTCATGAAATGTCACTTCACTTACCTTTTCCACAGAAATCATTTTTCCATGCAGCTCTGTTCTGTGGAGATGATTAATACACTTAGTGGCTTCTTCAGATGTTGACATCGTAACAAAGCCATAACAGCGAGCACCAGGGCTGCGAGCATTTGTCACTACCTTTGCTCCGACCACCTTTGGGAAAAAAATTATTCTTTGTTTGCAGATCTGTCACCAAATAAATTTTAATTTAACCACTATTTGAGCAGCTCTGTCTACCAGTACCGCACAGTATAGCGGTACCACACAGTATAGCACCTATCCACTTTTAACAGGGAGGAAATACGCTCGGCTCGCAACATTCCATTGGCATTCTCAGAAGACAACATTGCTAGGTTTGTTTGACAGGCAGCAAAGGAAGGGTTATCCTTTTAACTCGATGTCTACACTGTTGGACCAGATGTGTTCTAGAAGTGCCTTGCTAAAGACTGCTTCACAGAATATGACATGAACAGCGTTTACACCCAAGCAAACAGCAACACAAACACAGCTGAAAAGGTTCTAATTTAAGATTATTCCACATGTGTTCTGAAAAAAGTATAAAACAAACACAAAATTCTATGAAACAGATAAATCTCATTGTGGAACAGACTGTGGATACAGCTCTGCTGAAAAAGAGACTGCCCTAATAACCAGCTCAGAAAATTAATCTTCAAGTTGCTAAGTCAATAGCTTAGGGAAGACATGTGTATGTGGGGGTGTAATAATAAAAATTAAAAAAAAAAAAAAAGGCACAAAACCCCCAAACAATCAGAAAACCAAAACAAAATACCAAACCCTACCACCACTTTGTCTTTTCTTACAGAACACCTTTGCTAGTTTCTATCTGCAGATGACAATCTCTGACAGTGCAGAGGCACACACTTAGTGACACAAACATTTAATATTACATTCAGAAATATATTAGGAGGAATGGGAGATGGTCACAGAAGAGTTCCCTTCCACAACTTTTGCTCTCATAGCCTAGCTGGCACTGACGCTGTAAGTAGACTATAGCGCACTAGATGACTACTGACCAGTTCTCCTGTGAAGAATTGCCTCATTTTTACAGCTACCTGCACAGAGATTCTCTGAAACCTGGATTTCTGCCTGCCCCCCTGACCCCCTATTTCAGACAACCTTCCTTATGAAGTATGCTACTGTAGGATACAGAGTTTCAAAAAGACCACAAGAATGTTAAGTGCTTAGCCTACCCAGTTATTCATTAGGAAAAATAAGAGCTAAATTTAAGGTCATCCTTTTAAATTGATAAAATGGTTTGTTAAGTTTACATATCCGCTACCTACCTTTCCATACTTGCTGAAAAGATTCTTCAAGTCTGTAGCTCTAGTAGAGGATGAAAGTCCACTAACCCACAAATTTCTGCCAGAACCACTACCTGCACGGCCTGGATACAAAAAAGCCAAACATAGAAGACCATGCAGCACAAGAAAGCAACAGTGAAAAAGTAAGCACCCTATAAACCCCACTTTTTTTTTCCTTCATAAACCTCTTCAAATGAAATTTTACTTCTACCTCCTCCAATCAATCTTAAAATCAAGAGACACACTGCAGCCTGAAAAAATGAACTTCTGAACTCCATACCTGATGTGCATTTGAATAGTCTTAATGAGTTTTCTTCCCATACTTCAATCGCTTTTATGAGAATTACAAAGTATTAATGCTAATTCAAAAGAAACTGATTTTTTTAAAAAAAAGTCAGTTAATAAGGTTACAGAAGTTACATGAACTGAAGTTTACAATTCATGCCTTGAAGGCCTGTGTTACAACTGCATTGAAGGTTCACTGACTTAACAGTCCTCACCAGAATTGCCAGACAGAGTATAAACCTATAGACTTAGGCATCTGTTGAGATTTTTCAGACAAATCCTGGTGTTACCAGTAACTATCACCACTCACAAAGCTAGTGGGACTCCAGTATAACTATTACAGTGAAGATATACACATGCTTAGGGAATTAGCAAGACACAAAAAACTAAGCAATGCAAGAAAGGCAAGTCAAAAATCGAGCAGAACTATTACTCCCATTGCTCCTTTTAATGTTTACGTACTACAGTTGACTCAGAAGTTATGATTAGATTTGACCCCATAACATTTTTTTACAAGTCATTTGTACATTTAAAAAACAACAAAAACAACCACACAAAAAAGCAACATACCTTTCTCATCTTTTATCTTTGTATCTCTGTCCTCCTCAACAGGGCTAAAGACAAAACACCACGTTATTCAACCACTCATATGCAAAAAGACGGTTAATTCTAGATTGTGCACTAAAATTGGATACCTACCAGTAAATTAGTTCTGAAATGAACACTATCTTTGTAAATTTATAGAAGAGTGACAGGAAATATGGGATTCATATCCTTAAACAGACAATTCTGTTTTCCAGATGACAGAAATAAGAGTAATTTAAGAAAACAACCTTTGAAGGTTGAGGAAGGAAAGAAATCAAACCCTCTGTGTTTAAAAAAAAATAAAAAATACATCATGTCTGCACACGGAGAAATAAAACAGACTCTTTAGGAATAGGCTACAATTTCATCAGTCTCGGTGGCCAATTGAAGGAAACACCTTATTCGCATCACTTAACGACCAATGAAAAAAAGATAGCATCTGGTCTATAACGGAGAAAAAACAAACCTCTTTTTCTGATCACCGCCCTCACTGGCTGAGGACTCTTTAGTAGCAGGGGATTCCTCAGAATTAGCTTTGTCTTCTGTTTTCTTGGCATCTTCTTTGCTATCTTTGGCTTCGGGACCTGCGCCTTTTTCCGCTGTATCCCCACTAGAGGCTTCCACACCTTGGGAGCGTTTGCTACTCTGATCGCTTAGGGTCTCTACCACTAAAGATTCAGAGTCCGGTTTCTCTTCCTCTATTGTCTGTTCACTTGTCTCCCCTTTCGCTACCACTAAACGCTTTGCTTCCTTCCTTGCCATAGCTTGTGCCGATTTGCTGTCCAAATCTAAAGCATCTTCCTCCAACTGAGCGGCAGCAAGAGCGTCCTCTTCCTCTGCTAGCCTCTTGCCTGGCACCACGTTACTTGCTTCCTGTGCATGCGGCCGCTCCGCTTCGGAAGTTTCTTCGTTAAGTAGTTCAGATTTACAAGTTTCCCCCAAAATGTCGAGTATTTTCTCATTTTCTACGGATTTAACAGGAATAGAATGGCACAAGATTTAATCACCAGGGAAACACAGCAATCACAAATGTGGAACTGGCATGGCTGCCACACTAACACCAAGAGAACTTCTAAGCTACACAGAGATTGGAAAACCCTAGTGTACACAGTGTTAAAAGTACTACGCTAACTGCTGTCTGACAAACTACCAAATCAGCCCTAAAATGTTAACAGGGAAGAAAAATGCCCCCACAGATTTAACAAAAACCTTCTGGCTGATCCTTGATATTCTTCATGAAATCATTCAGCTCTGTTTCTTCTCTAGTTAGCTTCCAGAGTCCGAGACGCTTAACTGAACGTATTAAGGCAGTGACAGTTCAATTTCCAAATTTCTGTGCAATTCTTTTAGCAGACAGTCCAACATGAGTGCTGAGTATCTTCTGATGCTGCACAAGTGCGTCTGCAGTCCAGAAAGCGAATAGGTTCTGTAGAAAATTCCTGTGATGACAGTGTTCTCCTTCTTCTGAAGTCCAGTCACTCTTTGTGTTCTGTACCAAAGCTCTGTATTACCTATGCTCCTGTATTTATATTCATAGAACTACAGTACAGTGTGATATCACAAGATCTGTTTTCAGAACCTTTACATCTTTAAGGCTCATTCCTTAACTCCACTGTAGGTAACAGTTCTATGGAACCGTTACATCACATTAAATACATGTTTTCAAAGAGTGGTTATTCACAGATCTGGTGATATGACTGGGTTTCCAATCTCTATGACCCTGCATGACCCGGACTGTCCACCATAAATATGTACACTACAGTAATGCATTTAAAAAAACAAACAAACAAAAAAAACCAGCCAACCAACCAGGGACACAAAAAGAATTAAATGAAGAATGAAACTGTTT
The DNA here is from genome assembly GCF_028858705.1 of Grus americana. Lineage (NCBI taxonomy): Eukaryota > Metazoa > Chordata > Aves > Gruiformes > Gruidae > Grus > Grus americana. The sequence goes on from NC_072879.1 coordinate 6,401,063, forward strand.
CAACGCCCAGGACTTTTTTTTTTCTCATTAAAAAACAAAACACAAAACAAAAAAAAAAAAAACAGTACCTGGCTCCAAAGGTAACTCTTCAAATTCCTGTAGTGGAAGAAGATAAAGAGAAATACCACAATTTCATAAGAAGTTAAAATGTTATTCTGAATGACACCTCTCACCCACCCAAGATAGGAGAGAATTTAGGGGAAAAGTTACTATAATTCAGCCTATTTCAGCTTTGAAAATGTTGAATTTTAAACAAATTTCTCACAAGAAGGTTTAACATTACTTTTTAACACCTCTACGTTTTAGGAAACATGTAAAAACTACAATATTTCTCAAATTCAGACACCTGTTGAACACATGGTACACGTTCACATGGGTAAATAAATCAACAAATATAAGTAGCACAGAGCAAAGCTTATCTTCATGTTAGCCTTTTCTAGATTCGACTTTACAAAGTCTCCTTTCTGAAAACACAATCTATAGAAACACCAGCTTCACCTGGAGCTACAAGTGTCCTTAACCTACCACGAGTGGTCCGGAAACAAGGACAGTATTTCAGGTATAGATCAGTTTCAACTTTCTTGTCAACATGGGATACATACACTTTTAATGGAAGTTAAATATAATGTAAGGCACTGAGTTGGTTTATACAACAGATAAAAGTAATCCAATCTACCACCCAAACTCACGATAATATATACATCATATATCTATGACCTGAGAGAGAGAGAGAGACATATATATCTTTGTCCATATGATCAAATTAGAAAGACATTAATTCCTATTCTTTGCAGAATAAGATTGCAGCCACTGTGGTCTACCTGTACATATACTGTTTCAGCATAGAGTTTATACGGCATATATTACGCCTTTTTGTTTGTAAAGAAAAATTGGTTACCATTTACCTTTATTACGTTTAAATCAGATGAAGAAGCATCTAAACTGTTTCCAACATCTTCAACCTCTACCTTTAAAAAGTAAATGAAGGACATTGTGTTATCTATAAAAGAATGGCATTGTGAATGAAACCTGAATGAGAAATTGAACATTTTATTTTCACTGACTACTGATATTAAACAAATATATCTGGCATACAAAACAACCAATAAGGCTAAAAAGCTGACTAATGACCCCCACACCTCTTCCCGATCCCCACCGACTGCATAAGCTTTCTCATTACCTCTCAAATATGTTGGTTGTCTCACAAAAAACTTTTAAGGATGGGGATCCCAACAGCAAACCTTCTCTTACTCTTTCTCTCTTATTTAGCAACAACATAGAGCCAAAAAGTCTATGGGACTCAGTAACTGTTTACTGATAAAAGACAACTGCAGGAGCTGACCTGGACTCCAGTAGTTTAATCACTGAAAAAAAAAATACTTTCTGGGTATTTCTATTTGACTTGCTGGGGATAGGGGGTGAAGCTTATTTCTGCAACTTTCGGATCTGGGGGAGGAAACCACCCAACTTTAGAATCTTGTGATCCAGACTGATGACATAACGTGCACACACAACAAAGACCTATGCTTCCCTATTAGATGGGGCAGAAATAACCTTCTTCAAATGCTTTGTTGTACATTTCAGGAGATAAACACTTGACTTGGGGGGAAAAAAATTATCTTCTAGCCCAGATGGACAATGTCGTACAAGCAGTGCAACAGCCAGACAAATGCAGAAAGCCAACGTAGAAATACTTTCAACAACTGAGTAACTGCAAGACCCTGTCTTAACAGAAAAATAATCTAGACTATAGTTCCCAGAATGTTGCTGTTCAGCTGAAGTAAACAAGGCTACAGCATTTGTATGCCTCATGTCCTCCTAAATAAAGGAAATATATGAAAATGGGAATGTAAACATAAGGTGAAGCAGAAAGTTCAAACCATGAGTAAAATAAATGCTTTCTGGATTACTATTAATTTGTACAGTCATATGTGTACAAACAACATCTAAGCATTTTAAAATCAAGAATACTATTTCCACAAATGTGTAAAAGAAGAAAAATCAATGATCATGAGAACTGGTAGAGCCCCAAATTGTTTCAAATATACTTTAGCTACTGTTTTGCTATTTAATTAAAAAACAAACAACAAAAAAAAGAAAAAAGAATCTGATTCCACACACATAAGAGATGCATACCATCACTACTGGTATTTCTCTTGATTCTTCTTTAATTTCTGAAAATTGTGGGGATGCCTCCAAGTTACCTACAGCATATTCTGTAGGCTGATCTGGAAGTTCTTTCACTTCTGCATCAGCATTTTCTTTACTATCAGACAGTGAGTCAAGAATATTATCAGCACTGTAATCCTCTCCGCAATCTACCACATTGCCATTATCTATTTCAGCTTCATCTAACACACTAATATCCATCATGTCAATATCCTGCAAGTTATCCAAACTTGCTTCAATATCCTCCTGTAAAAAGAAAAAAAGTATATATAATAGCCATTGTAATTTGAAAACGATGCTATCATTACTTTGCTTCAAACACATCCTCACATACCTGTCCATCTCCTGAATCCTCTTCCAGGCCATTATCTTCTACTCCCTCTTCATCAGGTCTACGTCCTAACAACATTATGATCGTTAGAATGAAATAAGGTAACGGTATGTATCCTTCTTTCATCAGAGTTGGTATTCCATTCAGTTATCTGCATTTTCCTTATTTTCCACAACTGAGTGCTTATATACCATCGCAGTTCAGTAACTGACAAACACACTACGGTCTGAGGTCTGTCACGAGTTCAAGAAGCACCGCTATGCACTCCCCAGAACATTTGGCTCAGCTGAGACTGCAGTTAATTTATTATCTCAACCTTTCATTTCCTTACAGACATTTACTAGAAGGAGAAAAGAAAAAAACAACCAAACAAAAAACCCAACACAAAACAATGAAAAAAACCTACTCTACCAGTAAGCATTACTGCAGTGCTCAGTTCACCAGCTGGACACGTAATACCGTAACTGACATTGCTGAAAACAGTATGCTAGTTTCAGCACCAGATAGTAACTCCTCAAAATCAGAGCTAAGTAGTTGCTTCGTCTTTTATGAATGTTATTTTCCTGAAAAACTACAAGCACATTACAATAAAAAAGGGAAAGGGGTTTTAGAGCTAAGAGGAACGTCTCGCCTATTTCCATCCCAATGCTAAATGTGCTCTAATGTACATTAGGTATTTTTCTGAGACTTGAAAATGAACGCGGTTACCAAAGATCTCTCTGCTTTTACCCACAGTTGTGACATTTGTTCTCTTTCCAGTTAAGATTTCACATTTTAGTTCGCAAGCAAATGTAACATCACTCCAAATTGGACGTAAGGAGAAAAATCTGAGTCAAACAAATTAGTAAGGCAAACTATTTGAGCTTCATCTCACATATTTACATTTTGTGTACATCAAAATTACTAATTTAATTAAAATCCTTCATCTAAACTAGTTATTCTGCTCTAATGCAAAAGTAAGTTTCAACATTATTTGATTACAAAATAAAATCAAAGTGTGGTAATTAACTAACTTTAGAAAAATAGATTATTTTTTTAAAATAAGGATTATGTAAGACTGTCTCACCATTAGAAAAATAATGCATAGAGAAAGCTTTAAAACATATCCAATTTCAGATATTGATTAAAAACTAGTCTTCTGGGGAGAAAAACAAGACTACTATTAGCTATGAAGCATAACACAATACAGACGTTACTTTGAATTTGCTAAAAACTCTGTATTTCTACCTCAAAAAACCCGCCTCATATTTCTCAAAAGTAAAGGTACAGTCACCTTAAAAAAACAACTATCTATCTTGAAAATGCTGACGCTGCTTCAGCATTACTTAGCAATTCCTGCAACAAATTTCAGGGAACTCTGAAAACAAACCAACAGATCCTTCGAGTGAACCAATTCCTGTCTTACTAAATTACATGAAGTTCTGTGAATAAATGACTGGTAAGTTTAACAGCATACCACACATCCCTAGAAACCCGAGCACGAATGTGGGGAAGAGTACCAGTAACGTATGGCATTAAAGGTCCGAATGAAGGAACAGAATATTCAACTGTGTTTAATTTCTTCCAGAGAACCAGTTTTACCCAAATCTGGCTCAGGCAAGTAACGTTAGCTATAGCTTTGGGACTGCGAAACATTCAGCAACAGTGCCAAAATTAAACTAAGCACTTTTCCAAAAGGAAAAGCAGACTTCAGAAAAAAAGATCAGCAAGGTTACATTTCACAAGTAAAAGTTGCTAGAAAACCCAAGAGGGGTAGGGTGGAGATCCTCTCTAACTGCCCTGTACCTTTGCTGCTTCTTTTTGGAGTTTTCTTCATGATATTTTCTGAAACCACGGGAATTTCATCAGGATTCCCCCCTTCCTCCTCAATAGCCTATTAAGGGGAAAAGATAAAGATAGATATCAAGACAGACATAAAAACCTATATTTGTGTGTTTCTGTTGAGTTTAAGAGCTGGACTCCAGAGGCAGAAAAATACCAAAACAAGAACCAGATCAAAGCAACAAGCACACAGGAAACAGTAATATGTTGGTGTAAAGTTTCTGCAAAGCAACTGCATAACCTATAGACAAAAAAAAAGTCAATCCTACAGCATTTGCAACAGTACACAGATACCCAAGGCATTGTGACAGATAAGAACCTCGGCTCTAGGAGACAGCAAACATCAATTCAATGAAGATGGTCCACATGCTACTAACATGGCAAATGTTCTGATGAGGATAGAGTGTACATGCTACCAGCTAGAAAGCCAGAAAAAACCCCAACCAACCAACCAAAAAAACAGTACACAGCAAAAAGCCTAGTAGACAGCGTATAAAACTGTAAATCCTGGAGCTCAATGCATGGTGGAAAGTCCAGCGATGCACGAGGCTAGAAACACTTGGGCCGACTGCAACGGCAGACACGCTGTGCTGTGCGGGTCTAGGAAATCAGAGGGAAGGTCGCTGCGTAGATGGAAACGCCAGACTCGCACACACACACCCCACCGCTACTACGAGACCGGCGGTCTCAGAGGCGAGCCTGGGACGGCCAAGTACGGGGCCACGCTCGCCACGCACGGAACGCTCGCATTGGGCCTTGCGGGCTCCACGGAACCAACCCCAGAGGCCGGCGCACCACCCCCTGCTCCCCGCAGCCCCGCTCCAGGGCCGTTTGGCGTCATTTTCCTCAGCAGTGCCTCGCGGGCTAGGGTCGCGCATGCGCCGGTTACACCTCCCCTGCTCACCTTCCTGAGTCGCTCCATGAGGACGCTCTTGTTTCCACCGCTGTCCAAATTGCGGCGCTTGAGTTCAGCCCGCAAGTCTATTACGCGCAGCTCGCTCAGTCGCCGCCGGTTTTCAGACTCCGAACAGGAGACGCCAGACCCACTCAGGGACGCTGATTCTCCCTGCCCGGCCGCTGACTGATTCTCCGCCATGAGGCCGTTGTTTCTACTCGCACGCACGGAGCAAAGCAGGATAAAAACAACGGCGAAAAGCCGCAGTTGCAGCACAAAATGGTGGCAAAACCGAGACGCACTGAAGAGAAAAGGGGAGGGAAGGAAAGGAACCGCAGCCCGCACGCGCGTTGACCAGAGGGCCCGGACGGGTTGCGCGCACGCGCAGAGAAACCTCCCCGCGCTGAAGCAGACTATTGCAGGTGCGCATGCGCACTAGTTCCTTTGGCTACCTCACCGCAGGAATGCGCAACCGCAGTCTGTTTCGCCCTTGTACGCATGCGCGAGAGCTCGCGACCCGTCCTTAGACGCGTCCGACGCCGTCTGCGCCTGCGCAAGAGTTGTCATTCAACTTTTCTTCCAGGCCCCGCCTTCTCTACTCGTCGTTGCTCTTCCCTCCGAGCCTGCGCATAGCAAGCTTTTTCCCCCTCCCTTCGGCGCGTATTGGCCTCCCAACCATTTTGTGCTGTGATCGCAAGGTTAGCTGTTTGATTGTGTCGTATTCTCCTGTGCGTTCGGGCTTGAGACGCAATATCGAAGGGGCCTTGATGGCGGAGAGTCAATCAGCGGCCGGGCTGGGGGACTTCGCATCCCTTGGTGGGGCCGCGGCTCTTGGCTCAGAACCCGAAACCCGACGGCTGAGCGAGTTGCGAGTCATCGACCTGCGGGCCGAGCTCAAACGCCGTAACCTAGACAGCGGCGGCAACAAGAGCGTTCTCATGGAGCGGCTGAGGAAGGTGAGGCGCAAACCCGGTGGAGGGGGGGGGGAGGGGGGCGGGGGAGGTGTCATCCGGGTCCTTTGTCCCCGGCCCGAGGGCGCTGTGCGCATGCGCGCTCGGGGTTTAGCCCGGAGTCCCGAGCCACGGTGCTGAGGGAAGTCCTGAGGGTGGCGCGAGCTGGGCCGCAGTGGTGGCGCGGCGCCACCTCGTCCCTCCGCCGCTTCGCAGCGCTGCGCTCAGGGAACTGCGGGTGTCCTTTAGCACCAGCGTGCCCCTTTCGTCGGATCGCTGTAGAGCCGTTGGCCTTGCGGGGTCTTCCTCCAGCCCCACCGCCCCGAATCCCCCCCAGCGGACATCCCCGCCGCCACTCGTACCTCTGCCGGTTTTTTGGAGCGTTTTTCTGATGTCATTCCGCGATGGCCCCGGTCTTTCCCTCGTTCGCTGTCCCTGCCGTGCGCGCGTCCTTCGCCGATTTCCTCTCCCGTTCCCCCAGCATGAACTCCCGCTCTCCGTTCCCGTATCTCTTCTCTTGCATCCTTTGCACGCGCTTCACCCGACTCCATCTCTCCCACCTCTCCGGAATGTATTTTCACAGACTTCCATGAGGCAAGAGCAGCGTAGTCGGTCCTGACCCTTCTATGGGTTCTAATAGGCTTGCGCATTGAGAAGAGAATACCGTCCGATCCGCTTGGGTTCCTATGGCAGTCACTCGGTTTTATACAGTTAAAGCACTTACCTGCTGAGTAGGGAGCCTTGTTTACAGATGAGGGGAGCTTTGTTCCTCAATCATGGCTTGATTTGGCTGTGGGGTTGTGTTACACCACCTTACTACTCTGTGTTTCTGACAGCTGATATGGCTGCCTGGCTGTATGACCTGAACTAGGGTGAGACACTAATGTTTCCACCTGACAAATTCTTGAAAATGCTGTTGTGGTTTAACCCTAGTAGGCAGCTAAGCATCACATGGCTGTTCACTTGCTCCCTTCCCTCCAGCAGGATGTAAGGAAGGGTAAAAGTGTGAGAAATCTTGTGGGTTGAGATAAAGACAGTTTAATAATTTTAAAAAATGGAAGGGTAAAAAAAAAAACAAAACCAAACCACAGCAGAGAGGAGGAAAAAGAGAAAAACACCCAGAAAAGGCAGTGTAAAAGAAAACAATTGCTCACCATCAAACGATTGATGCTGAGCTAGCCCCCAAGTAATGGCAGCCCTGCCAGCTTCCACCCCCACCAGTTTCATTGCTGAGCGGGACATCGTTCGGTAAAGAATATCCCTTTGGTCAGTTAGGATCAGCTGTGTCCCCTTCCAACTTGTTGTACACCCCCGGTTTGCTCACTGGCAGGGCAGTGTGAGAAGCAGAAAAAGCCTTGGCTGCGTGTAAGCACTGCTCAGCTATAACTAAAACATCCCTGTGTTATCAATGCTATTCTCAGTACAAATCCAAAACATAGCCCCACACAAGCTACTGTGAAGAAATTTAACTCTGTCATATCCAAAACCAGTACAAATGCACAACAACAAACAATACAATAGATGTTATGCTGCTGTCTCCGATAGGCCATTGAGGATGAAGGAGGAGATCCCGATGAAATTCCTGTGCCCTCAGAACTGACCAACAAGAGAATGCCAAAAAGAACTAGCAAAGGTACGGAGTCTAGGCAAATACAGTTCTTTTGTTTCCACGTAGCTAGAACTTAGCATATGATGTTGATTTCTTCTGTTTCATTAGTTTATTTTTTTTTTTAAAGAGCTTTTTCTTTTTCCCTTACGGAAAACTGTAAAACTGTATTGCATTGGTGAGCGATAACAAGTTTAAATGATGATGCCTAACTGTACTTCCGTTAGCAAGTCTTGAAACCTGTAGATGAGGCCATAAGTTGCAAGTGTTTCTGTACTTATGAGTGTAGAATTGTGTCAGGTACAGAGCAAGCAGCTGCAGCGTAAGCTCCTGTGGAAAACTTTGCCATTGTATATTAAGGTGGCTCCACAACACTCTGGGTATAATTTCCTTGCCGTAACTATATACGTTTTCCTTTTTTCATAGAAGCCCTTGAACCTCCATCATCATTGGGATACATTTTTAGATGTGAGAAATTACAGTGGGAATAATTAGAACCATTGTTGCATAAATAACAAACACGTATAACTTTTTAGTGTCATATTTCATTTTATAACTGTCTGTTGTTCTGAAAATAAACTGTTCTGAAATAGCTCGTTAGTGATTTAAGTATATTTTGCTGCAAAAACACTAAACATTGTGTGGGCCCTGTTACGTGTGGTTTATTTGAATTGCTCATGGCCTGTTCTTAAAAGATACTTTCTGAAATTTAAGCTGTTACCTTTAAGATAACAGGGTAAAAATAAAGAGCAGTTGGTTTTGAATAGTGATACAAGTTTGCTGGTGACAGATGTGCCTAAATGTGATCTGTGCATCCAAAAATCTTAAAAGTGAAGACTAATTCTAAATCAGTTGAATTATTTAATTATTAAATGGTAAGAAGGAGGGGTTTTGTAACAATGATAGGGTGTTTCTTTTAAATGGAACACCTTCCTAGACAGTGTTTTCTTTTTAGGTATTGAAGTGTTGTGAAATGAGGAGCGTAGCTGTTGAAAAACATAGCTGTGCTACTTCTAGTTCATGCTCATGCCTTTCAGTTGTATCAAGTGGCAAGTCATCTTCTGGTACATCCAGACAGATCGGAACTTCTGAATCAGGGTCTTAATGGGTATTTGTTGAAACAAATTCAGTGTTGAATAGATAATTCAGCGAAGAGTAGAAGTGTTATGAAATTTAGTGCTGTATCTCACTTCAGTGATACTGTTTTTAGGAAGAAAACCAGAAGAAGAAGGTGTTGAAGACAATGGGCTGGAAGAAAACTCTAGAGATGGGCAGGTAAGTGAAATCACGATTGCTGTTACTAAGAATATGCATCACTAAACCCACAATAAATACACATCTACCCTTTTTCTTTCTGTAGGAGGATATCGAAGCAAGTCTAGATACCTTGCAGGATATTGACATGATGGATATTAGTGTGTTAGATGAAGCTGAAATAGATAATGGCAGTGCTGTAGACTGTGGAGAAGACTATAGTCCTGATAATATTCTTGATTCTCTGTCTGATAATAAAGACAATGTTGAAGCAGAAATGAAAGAACTTCCAGATCAGCTAACAGAAAATGAGGTGAGTAGAGGTCTTTGTAAATTTTCAGAAGGTATTTAATAAGCATACGGGCACATATGAGTTATTTCAGTGTAATGGAATATAGCACGTGAATGTGATACGGATTTTATTTCACATGAACAGCTCTCATGTCCTACTCTTTAAGTGGTAAATGCTCTTGGACCTATCAGAGGCTTCAAATGTTCACAGTAGATGGGTCACAGCATTCTTTACCTTGCAGAACATCTTTGCTTGCTGTGAAAGAAGCATGGGAGAAAGTAATGTATTAGTTTCGGTGTTCCCTCTGCCCATTTATGTGCCCACATATACCCAGCCATCTAGATATGTAGATATATCTGGGGAGAGGGAGAGAGATGTACATGTTATGTACAGTAACTACAGAAATGTGAAATAAATTTCCTCTCTAAATAAGAGTAACTTTGAAGTAGACAGTGTCATGTTGAAATTAACATTAAAGGTAACTGGAGAAAGATGTTTAATCATCAAGAGTATATGTTGCTCCTCATTCTTGGGTCACAATCTGAAGTAGCAATTGAGATCTGTCAAATACTAGAAAATATTTCTCATATTATTGCTAGGGGAAGTTGAATACAGTAGTATTTCTCTGTAAGCTAACATTACTTTTTGTAAGAAGTGCTATAATTTCTCTTTTATTCGTTTAGGAAGATTATGATGAAATTGAAAACAATTTAGATGCCTCCTCTTCTGATTTAATTGAAATGAAGGTAAATTCAAAATGTAGCTGTATTTCAGATTGTTATTTTCTGTATTCACTCTGTGCTCATACCACAAAAAAGAAAACATGTCAATAATATGAAATTGTAACAGAATCCAAGATAGATGTGATCTTGCTCAGAATACAGTCTGTCAAATGAGAATGCCCTGTGGTTTTTTTTCCCTACTTTTCAGTCGAGTATCAAGACTTCCTCCACTTTTGTGGCAAATAAAAATGGTCTTGTACAGTTGATTATTTCTTTGTCCCGCTGATTTTATCAAGAAGTAGCCGGGTTTCGTTTTCACCCTGCAGCTGATGTGGTACACAAAGAGAATTTATTGATCTCTTTAACATTCCAAGTTAGATAGGAGAACATTATTGTGGCTGATTTTTTTTTTTTTATTTGGCTTTAATGTACCAGAAAAATTACCTGTATAAAATACTCAGTTACAGTGGATGGTGAAAAAAAGTGCTAAATGCTATAGATGAATTTGTGTAGTTTTCAATCTTGGGATTGAGCGGGGGGTTACTATTATTCTATGTTACAAAATACATTTTATACAATTCTAATTCTGTGTTTATTTTCCTAAACAGAAAATGGAGAAGCTACACTTGGAGCCAGGTACTGTTAGAGAAAAACATATTCCTCTCTTTTCAACTAATACTTTTTAAACCATTAACTATTAAAAAAACAAGCAAACAAACATAATTTGCATTATTTTTATGATGGACAATCCAGATCATGCAGGGTCATAGAGATTGGAAACCCAATCATATCCCCAGATCTGTGAATTAATGCTTGTCATCTTTGAAATATTTCCAGTGAAATGGTTTAAAAACCTGTTAAACCACATAAATGGATTTAGAGAAGTTAATCACAGTTTAAAAGCTAAAGATTCTACTTGTAAACAGATCTTGTGATATTGCACACACCTGTTACTAAGTAGAGAGCAGTAAAAGCAGTAAAAAGATATTGTAGGGCATTAAAATGTAAAGATTAGTTACTGGATACAGAAGAAAGAAGAGAGTTTCTTCATGGAAATTTCATACAGATACTTTTCACTTTCTGGACTGCAAACACACTCATGCACCATCAGAAGATGCCCAGTTCTCATGTTGGACTGTCTGCTAAAAGAATTTCACAGAAATTTAAAAATTGAACCCTCAGTGCCTTGATACGTTCAGTTAAGCGTCTCGGACTCTGGAAGCTAACTAGAGAAGAAGCAGAGCTGAATGATTTCATGAAGAATATCAAGGATCAGCCAGAAGGTTTTTGTTAAATCTGTGGGGGCATTTTTCTTCCCTGTTAACATTTTAGGGCTGATTTGGTAGTTTGTCAGACAGCAGTTAGCGTAGTACTTTTAACACTGTGTACACTAGGGTTTTCCAATCTCTGTGTAGCTTAGAAGTTCTCTTGGTGTTAGTGTGGCAGCCATGCCAGTTCCACATTTGTAATTGCTGTATTTCCCTGGTGATTAAATCTTGTGCCATTCTATTCCTGTTAAATCCGTAGAAAATGAGAAAATACTCGACATTTTGGGGGAAACTTGTAAATCTGAACTACTTAACGAAGAAACTTCCGAAGCGGAGCGGCCGCATGCACAGGAAGCAAGTAACGTGGTGCCAGGCAAGAGGCTAGCAGAGGAAGAGGACGCTCTTGCTGCCGCTCAGTTGGAGGAAGATGCTTTAGATTTGGACAGCAAATCGGCACAAGCTATGGCAAGGAAGGAAGCAAAGCGTTTAGTGGTAGCGAAAGGGGAGACAAGTGAACAGACAATAGAGGAAGAGAAACCGGACTCTGAATCTTTAGTGGTAGAGACCCTAAGCGATCAGAGTAGCAAACGCTCCCAAGGTGTGGAAGCCTCTAGTGGGGATACAGCGGAAAAAGGCGCAGGTCCCGAAGCCAAAGATAGCAAAGAAGATGCCAAGAAAACAGAAGACAAAGCTAATTCTGAGGAATCCCCTGCTACTAAAGAGTCCTCAGCCAGTGAGGGCGGTGATCAGAAAAAGAGGTTTGTTTTTTCTCCGTTATAGACCAGATGCTATCTTTTTTTCATTGGTCGTTAAGTGATGCGAATAAGGTGTTTCCTTCAATTGGCCACCGAGACTGATGAAATTGTAGCCTATTCCTAAAGAGTCTGTTTTATTTCTCCGTGTGCAGACATGATGTATTTTTTATTTTTTTTTTAAACACAGAGGGTTTGATTTCTTTCCTTCCTCAACCTTCAAAGGTTGTTTTCTTAAATTATTCTTATTTGTAAACGTCTTTCTAATCTAAGTCTGTTTAAGAATCTGACTTCATTATTTCTTGTCAGATTTCTTAAGTATACAAAGGTGTGTTTTCATTTGCAACAAATTTACTGGTAGGTATTTAATTTTAGCATTTTTCATAATTCATAGTTAGCCACTTTTCTTTCTGACTTGAATAATGTGGTGTTTTGTCTTTAGCCCTGTTGAGGAGGACAGAGATACAAAGATAATCTCAAAGGATGAGAAAGGTATGTGTTCTTTTCAGAAATAGAATTTTGATTGCTTGGAGAAACTGTTTTTGTATTGCATGGGGTATTTCAGCTGAAAAGCGTTGGAATCTGCAGTTGTTAAATATCATAAATTATTCACATCTTTCTGGATATTTTAAAATCTATTCGTGCCTAAAAAACCTATTTTCCTTTTATATATTTTCTAAGGACATCTGTTTCGCACCCTTTTGTTTGTATCTTGATCTTCAAAGGTAGACGTTAATATGTGGCAAATATGTCCTTCATGGCACTGAAGATGCTTACCGACAGCTTGTAGTGAGTCAAGAGCCTTTTGCAATTGTGTTTGCTTTACTATATGCTTGTGATTCTTCATACCGTCTTCTGTTTTGCTGAAATAATTTGGAGCTTAGTATTCATGTATTCAAATACCACAGAAATTTACAGCTTAACGTTGTTTTCACATTAGATGGACGTTATTAAATCTGTGTCCACGCAGATCCTATTTATGGTGCAAATATGCATCATAAGCAAGATGAAAATTTCTTGATCAACAGTGTCAGGTGCCTGCTCCTTCTTGTCATCATACTTCTTTATTTTAATACATCAGACTGCTGAGTCTTTGCAGCTCACCCCAGCTCTCTATTCTCTCCTACCTAAGACAGAAAATTTAGAACTGACTGTTAATGTTCTTATGTACTGGAGGCAGGTAGGCCACCACTGGAAGTGTGGAAGTTCCAGTAATTCCCATAATAGGCACGAAGCTCATTATGAGATCCATCTACTGACTAGACAGGAAGAATTTCTTTGTGTTTAATTTGGATTTACAACATAGACTGAACTCATTGTCAGCTGCTTTTTCCAAAATCCAGGGTTATATGCTTATCTGTGCAAGCTACTGGACCTCGCCGTAAGCTCTATTAGGGTCTGTTTACCTCTTGCTTACAGTCTGTAATCTTGTGTTCTCTTACTTCAGAATATTTAAAGGAATGTCTTGTGCATGCTGTCATTTACCTAAGGACTTCAGTGTGGGGGTTTTTGTGGACTGGGAAAACTCTTCTTGAAATTTGCACTCAGAAGAGCCTTCAGGAACGTAGGTGTCTGATAACAGCCTTGCCCCTCCATACCTTCTTCCACAGGATGTGCTGTGTTCCATAAGATTTGTTTATATAATTTTCTGGCTTAGTAAACAGCACTGGGGAGAGGTAGCTACTTGGTTATGTAACTCTGCATGCAGAGCAAAGCGGTCGAGCCGGGAGAAAGGTACAGAACTATATACAAGTCAGTCGTGACTCATGTGTTGCTATTTCCACACCTGAGCGGAAAGATTTTATTTAGGACAAGGAGTTGTCCATGTTCCACACATTCATTATGAGCTGTATTAATAAGAGTGTAGAAAAATAAATATATGAGCTCATAAGCGTGGTGGACTGCAGTCAATTTACACATATCTGACAGATGTCTCCAGTGTTGAGGGTTGTCTCCCAATACCTATATCCTTCTAGTTTCTAAGTTAGAGAAGATTTTATAGTCCCAGTCTTTCTTTGTCTTGGAAGTGCAGTACCATTGCAGCAGCACCTCTTTAAGTCTTATGGGAGGGCAAAAACTGGAGATGTTAAGACTGATCAAAGCTTATTCAAAAAGGACATTAATGTAGTTTAAATAATCTTAAAAATTGTTGGTAAAATAGAAGAAAGAAGAAAGTGCTCATTTTACACTTTCTCCAGGATGCTGGTGCCAGTGTAACTGCAGGTGGCTGTTTTAAAATTGTAGAAGAATTGTGTGGAGTAAAAGCATTAAACCCTACAGCTCAGCTTTTTGAAACACCAAGACAATGTATCTCCTATGTGTTTGAACTGCATGGACACATCTTTGTCCATGCAGTTCTTGAGACTAGAAGATGACGGGTGTAGACTTAGTCTCCTTTATACAAAAGGCCTCTTTTTTTTTTTTTTTTTTTTTTTTTTTAAGGAGATTGGCACAAATGATTGTGTGCTTCCCTATGGAACTTGTATAAATATTAGCAACAGTGTTCTCAGTGCTAAGTCCATGTTTGAGACAGTAACAAAAATCATCAGGAAGAAAGAGATGGAAAGACAGCCAAATAAAATACCATTTTAGAAAAGTTCTGGAAGAAATGTCTCCCCTCGATGAAAGCAGTTCTGAGAAATTCTACATATCACAAAAAAAAAAGGCAGATGGTTTGGAAGCAGGTAGCCGGACTGAAACATGCTTTACTGCATTCATTGAAGCCTAAGAACTGAACACAAGACTGATGAAAGGACAGTTCAAAGGAGACTGGAAACGGTGCTTCACGCTGAAATGCAAACACTAAAACTTGGAGTTTGGCTCGAATACTTTTTAATCACTAGACATTGGGTTTTCAGACTTTACAAGTACATAGGCATTTATAAAATTATCTTTCTAGTTTAGATGCTAAATTTTATGGGTGTTCTCTAGTTCTTGCATAGTTAAAGAAAACTAGGTCTTTTCTGACTCCTGTAAATGAAGCCACAGGCTTCATACCCCAACTATGGAATCTGTGTGGGCACAAATAGGAGAGAAATTATCTTGCTTGCTTTATGGTGGATGTCTTTCCTTGAAAGGTATGGTTAATCTGCATCCCATCATCATTCCCTTGGATTTGAGGAGATAAGGAGGGCAAAACATGAGCGTATGTGGGTACTAACACAGTTTCTGCAACTCTAGCAGGTCTTCTGTCTTTTCCTGTAAGTGCAGAGTTACTGGGATCTCTCCAGGCACATTCTGAAGAGCCACAGTTACTTCAGAGATGCCCTAGTCCAGCTTGTTTCTTGAATGATGTAACATACTTCTGTTGCGTGTATCAAAGCTTGTAGTTACATCCTAAAGTTTTTGAACTTGTAATACTACTTGCCTTCAGAAATGGGAATCATGGGGGGAGAATGCTATAAAAGTTTTATGGAGTTGCTCCTTTTTAAATCAGAAGTAGTTGTTGAAATAATTAGGATTTGGGGTATGTTTTGGTTTTATTTGTTTGTTTTCCTAATTAGGTTGCACTGCTAGCGGTTCTGGCAGAAACTTTTGGGTGAGTGGACTGGCTTCCACTACCAGAGCTACAGATTTGAAGAATCTGTTTAGCAAATATGGGAAGGTAAGGTGGGGGTTGGTTGGTTGGTTTGGCTTTTTTTTCACTTGAAACTGTCTTAATAAGACTTCTTAACCTCCTGTCACTGAAAATACCAAATATCAAAAATATTGTGAGATATCAAGGAAAAAATTGAAGTACACGCTGAACGACTGCTTTTTTTAATTCTGTTGCTCACTTCCAAACAAATACAAAATTCCATTTTCATTTCTTTATTTGAAACAGTTATATACTTCTGTCTTCTGTAGTATAGTATCTTAACCCATTGGAAATTCACAGTTAAGGGTGAATTTAACATTGTTTATTAAAGATTTCCTTAGGACTAAGTAAAACATGTAGTAAATGTTGAAACATAATTATTGGGGAATATCTTAAGAATTGCCTTGGTACCTGAAGTTGGTGGTGGTTTTTTTTTTTTTTTTGGTCTAGAGTTGGCAGTTGCTTTAAAAAGCACTCGTTTGGGTAGTTTGGAAGGGGGTTTTGTTTGGTTTTGGTGGTATGGGTTCCTGCAGTTGTTATTACTGATAGACAAAATGGCAAGTTAAATCTCCCTGTCAGTTGGGAAATTGAAAGTGCTAGTTTAATAGAAGACTGATGTCAGAGACATCAGTGAGGATTTTTGTCAAACCTTTGAAGCCTATTTAAAGATGACTGACAGCAGATTGTAGTAAAAGAAAACTGTATGTGCTAGCAATCTGCTATTGCATGTTTAACTAATGAAAATACTCTAGAATTTAAATGTGACTTTTCAATAGCAGCAAAAATGGACTAAGTGTAGCACAGCTTTGAGTTTGTCTGAAAGTCATGAGACTAGTAAAATCTTTTTAACGTTCCTTGTAACAGTAAAAATGCAATACTTTCCTTCCATTTATTTGTTCAGAATTCCATCTGGTAATCTGGATGTTGATCATAAAATTTCAAATGTAATTAAAACCCATGCAACAGCCAACCTAGTATTTCCCTCTACTTAGATGCCATAGGAACATTTAGTCATTTAAATAAAATTACTGTTATTTTCTTTGGAGTATTAGCAGAGGCAAAGCTTCCTAGAAGTAGATGTACATCTGCAATAAATCAAATGCTCAAAAGTATGTTCTTTATTCAGCTGCACTTTAAAATATGACACCTCTATGAAATATGATTGATTTTGGTAATACAAAGTGAGCTGTACTGAATATATGATCAAAGTAAGCCCTATTTATGAAAACAGGTGTTTTATGTGGGCTTTATCAAGTTACACTTTTTGGGGAAACTTCCTGTTTCTTAAACAAGATTGAAGATAACATTGTGAATCTGCCTCTCAGCAGTGACATGAAAACATTTTTTTGAGGGGAGATGGGGCTTTGCAGTTGATCGAGCATTAGCATGTGGGTGGAAATTGGCTTACAATTTTTTATTAGGTTTTTACTCCATTATACTTAAGCAAAATTATGTTGTTGGTGTAAAGTTAGCCTTTCATTTTGGTTTGGTTTTTTGCTTTTTTTAAATGGGCTTTCTTTAGAATGGAATTCAGTCTTTGGCTCCCTTGTATTGATTCAACTTTTGCAGCGTTGCATTGGTAACAGAAGCATGACTGGCTCCAGGCAATAGTCCTTTTGTATTTGTTAATCTCTTAAAAATAGAAGTTTCCTGAATGTTGATGGACAGGAATAAAACAGAATAGCAATGGAGCTTGTACTTCTTGCTGTTAAATGGTGGGCACTTGTTACAGTGAGTGTAATACCCCTTTATTTTGGAAAGGTGGTAGGTGCAAAAGTGGTCACCAACGCTCGCAGTCCTGGTGCCCGCTGTTACGGCTTTGTTACGATGTCTACAGCCGAGGAAGCAACAAAGTGTATTACTCACCTCCACAAAACAGAGTTACATGGGAAAATAATTTCCGTAGAAAAAGTGAGTACTGATCCTGAAAGATATCCCATTACCATCAGATTGTACAAATGATCGAGACCACATTCTCAGCTGATGATGTGCAAACTAAATTTCAGGCAAAAAATGAACCTGCTGGGAAGAAGCCAAGTGGGAAAAAAGAGAATGAAGCAAAGAAAGAAACAGTCAGTGAGAGGTACTGTTTAAAAATTATTTGTCCAAAGGTGTTTTGCTGTTCTTCAGTCTATGTTGATTTGTCAGGAAAAACAAAGTTACAGTAAGAATTTCTGTCGCAAACATTCAAAAAGAGGAATAGATGCGTTTTTCCAACTTTTACAACAAGATGAAGTTCTGGTAGGCATTGGAAAGTTGCACTTTCAAGCATGCCTTTTAATTTAGCTATATTTGGGTTTTAGTAGAGATTGTGGAGCTTTTGTGTCATAAATCTATAGGAAAGGCCATTTGCGAATTTTGATCAGCATGTCACTGTTTCTTCGTTAAATTTTTCTCTCATTGCAATAGGGTTTTTTTTCAGGTGGTTGTGGTCACAAACAGTTAAAGGTCAGTTGTCCAAGATCCTGTTTCCAGAACATGTTCCTCTTCAGCACTATGCTTTTTCTCTCTAGCATTACTGAAAGTAGCTGAAAAACACACTAAGTCCTTTGCTTTAATTATCTTCTTGAGGCACAACTCCTATTAAATGCTATTTGCTGAGAAGTTTTGCCTTTACTTCACCTAGTTGCCCAACAAAAATGGTTCACATTGGCATTTCATAATTGTCATGTTTTATAAGAAACGTTGTGGGCATTAAGCCGATGGTGGTGTGAATTTTTCCTTTTGCCTCCAGTTGAGATATCTGAATCAATCACAGCCAAGTTTTTATGACAACTGCACAGAATAGTCTGATTGTCTGTTTTTACGGTGTAGGAAGTTGTAGAAGGAAATCTTTGGAAATCGAATTATGACTGTCTTATCGCATCAGAATTCTCCTGTGTTACTGCATTGCTACCATTCTCCTTTAATTTTCTTTTCACTCTGTATTAGTCTAATCTATATCAATATCTATCGATAGACCTGGCAGTGTTAAAAGGGATGAGAAATCTGACCAAAAGGACGATCCTAAAAAGACAGAAGACAAAGATGAAAAGGAAAAAAAAGATAAAGATGAACTGAAGTCTGGTTCATCAGATCAACCTAAAACCATTAAGTCAGGTAATTTGGCTATTCTTTTTTTTCATAGAGTAAAAGATATGGTGAAGTATGAATAATTAATTTTGTAGGTAGTTCTTTCCAAAGAACTGCCAATATTCTAGAATTATTTTGGTTCTTAGTTGGAAATCCAGAAGGTATAAAGAGGCGGGTGGGGTGGTGGCGTGTGTGTTTGATATTGTGTCATCCTTAACAGATGCACTTGGTATAGGTGTAGTAAAAGAATTATTTTTGAAGACAGGGTTAAATGCCCATTTTCACATTTTAGAGAACATAACTTCTGGCATAGCAATGAGTGTTGTAGGTTATGTATTTTGATTGTTTTTTCCATCTCTTTCCCTTCAACCTCTGATTTATTTAGGAAGTAAAGGAACAGAGAGAACAGTAGTAATGGATAAATCCAAAGGAGAACCTGTTATTAGTGTGAAAACATCAACTGCATCGAAAGACAGGGTAAGTAATGTTTCTGCATGGGAAACATTATGTGTCAGTTTTCCTTAGAAACAAATACTGAATCCTGCCAAGCTACATGTAACCCACACTTGTCTTACCAATTTGTCCTATTAGAGTTTCTATAATGTGGATTTAGATCTTAATTAGTAAAATACGTTTCATACGGCTGATACCATATTCAGCAATGAAATCCCGCCAAACAAATGTGGGAATGCAAGTATTACTGTGTTAATATATGGTGAGTCTGTAATGTTAAAAAAAAAAAAAACAGCTTTTTTTAAAAATGTGAGGAACCGAGCTTTGAGACGTGATATCTATGAATGGAAATGGAGCTTAGAGTATTGTTTGTGATAGTTGTCCTTTTATAAATGTACTCCATTAAGTTTCTCTACTTAAATACAGAGCATTAAGAGCCAGGATCGCAAATCAGAGAGCAGAGAGAGACAAGGCATTGTGCCATTTGACAAAATTAAAGCACAGCGAAAAATGAGGGAGGCAGAGCAGCGCCGGTAAGAGCAACACTGAAATTGTTTGAATTTTTTTTTTTTCCTAGAATGAATATAATTTTCTTGTGATTAAAATGACTAAGAGATAGAGGAAGTTGATTTGTTTTTTACTTGTAATTTGTTATATGTTTGTGGGTCGCACATCTGTTGAATTGGGAAAGCTCCGATTATTGACTCTGTTAATACTAAGCTTGAAATTGTGTTTGGGGGGAAAAAATTGCAGTTTGGTTTTTGTTCTTATTCCATTTTGTAGATTTTGTTGTTTAGATTGATTTAAGTATGCTGCTCTCCTTAGCTGAGCATGCGTTACAGAAGAAGTAAAATGATAATTCTAAACTTGCCACACTTGCCGCACTCAAATATACAGGGAAAGATCAGGAGAAAAGTTGTCTTTCTCAGAATAAGGCCTTGTCTTTCTTGTCATAGCACTCAAAGTGTCCATAGTGTTTGAAATAAAGCAAGCTAAATATTTTTTATTTATTTAAATACATCATGTCTACAGAGAAATTGGGGGATTTTCATTGTATCTTTTTAGTTGAGAACCTAATTTAGATAAGAACCTAATTCAGTTATTTATTATTTTGTGGGGTTTTATTTCTATTTTCATTATGTTTAATACAGGATAAAGGTTGTAATGGCCATCCTTCAAATTCCTTGCTAAAACTGTGACCTGAATTCCATGTTAAAACATTTTCCACACATTACAAAACTTTTATTACTTATCTAAAGTAAGTTGAATTGGACAGGGGAAAAATGCTTTCATCATTCTTACTGGAGAGGAAAAAGTCTCTCTCTCATAGTAGATAGATTTCTGAGCCTTAGTGGAGTCATATTATCCAGCATACTGTTCTGGCTTCTTCAGAGCTTAATATTTGAGTAGAAGGAATGAGCTTGGGGCATTTGGATTGAAATTCTCCTGACCATATAGGATTATTTGCCCCCACAGGTGGGTTTTGTGGGATTAACATGATCAGTCTCTAAATACGAGTAATTTATGCGTACACTGAGTGTTTTGCCTCTGTGCCCTCCTCCCCCAGCCCCCTCCCCCCCCCCAGGTATAATTTCAAGGAGCTGATGTAAGTTTGCAGTCACTGTGGTTTTAGTTTTTAATACTTCTCTTTTTTTCTTTTTTTCCTCCTTTTTGAACTTCCTTTACTTGTTAAAGTATTAGATCTGTAACTTTTTGTTTCTGTTAAAAAAGCACACGTGAGCGTCGAGAGAGACAGCAGCACCTGCAGACTATCCGGGAACGAGAAGAAAGGGAGAGGCTTGAGATTGCTCGTGAGAGACTGGAAATTGAAAGGCAGCGTCTTGAACGAGAACGGATGGAAAGAGAAAGACTGGAAAGAGAACGAATGCACATAGAGCATGAAAGGAGAAGAGAACAAGATCGCATTCAGCGAGAAAGAGAAGAGCTGCGACGCCAGCATGAGCAACTGCGCTATGAACAAGAACGTCGGTCTGCAATGAGGAGACCATATGACATAGATGGCAGGTAAAGCCAGCAAATACAATTTATGCAAGTGGAAAACGTTGCTGCCAGGTTCTGTCTCATCAGCCTGTGCTATAAAAAGCTATCCGTATGTTCTCAGCTTCCATTAATCAGCAGTTGTTGATTGCATTAAGATGGTCATGCGTAATGGCCCCAGTCAAACTATCCTCTTGGGTTTTTCAACTCCCTTTTGAACTTACTTATCCTCCTTCTGGTTTGCACAGTTTGGAAGGAGGAAACAGTATCAAAAGTCAGTATCTTGACTAAAATAAGTATGTCCTATCTTTCAGGAGAGATGATCCATACTGGCCAGAGGCAAAACGAATGGCACTGAATGATAGGTACCATTCAGATTTCAGTCGCCAGGATCGCTTCCATGACTTTGATCACAGGGATCGTGGCCGCTATCAAGACCATTCAATAGACAGGTTGGTGTCTTACCTCCGCTGTGTTGCCTGCAATCGAAAGACAAAAATGTATTTAATGTCACATTTTGCTGCCTTTTCTGTTAGTTTGGTTTGCATTTTGGTTGTAAGTGTGGCTTAGTGGCTGTGGACTTTTTCTGATATAACCATGAAGAGATCTGTACTGTGCCATGCGTTAAACCTTCTGGCAGGCTTATTGAGAGCGTTCTGCTTGCAATGCTGTGTCATACATTGGTAGGATTCTGAAAAATTTCTGAATAATATTGTAGGCATCTATCATCTTAATGAGAATAATCTGGTTTATACCTTAGGACTAACTGGGTTTTCCAGGAATCCGAAATGTGTCATGGTTTCCATGTGTTCCAGCTGTTTGTGCCTTTTGTAGATAATGTTGGTACTACATGGAAGCAGGATTTTTCATCTGTGTTCTTTTGTAGATGGATTTTTATAGACTACTGTATGTTTTACTACCACAGTCTGATTTTAATTGTCTGTCTGTAGGAGAGATGGATCAAGGACAATGATGGGAGATCGGGATGGACAAGTGAGTTGCTTTATAAAGCTACAGAAACATCTTAACTTCTTATAACCTGGTTTTCTATGGTGTGTGTCAGATTAAATTTCAGTATTTGAGAATTAAATGGCATCTCCCTATGTATCAGTAACCAGAATGTCTTGTTTTCTTTAATAAGATGAAATTTAGTTCAAATACTTGTTTATAATAAAAGTTAGATATAGTTACTCTGATACAAATAAAACAAGTGAATTGTGTCAAAAAGGTAGAGTATTCCAAAAGATTGTGTAGAAAAGGCAAAGGTACAAAGTACGCATAAAATTCACTCTATGAGGTTGCATAGAAATAACAGCAAAACTAGTAGGGATGTTTGCATGTTTTTGAGGGCTGGGGGGAAAGACCTTTGGGGCACATTGAAGCAGTGAGAGATTAATTTTGTGGAGTCACAGAATCCTCAAGTGCCCTTTACTGATGGCTAAGCCGTGAGACTCAGAGGGACTTGGATAGGCTGGACAATCGGGCAGAGGGGAATAGCATCACGTTGAACAACGGGAACTCTAAAGCCCTGTTCCTGGGGAGGAATAACCCTGTGCAGCAGTACACACTTGGGACCGACCAGATGAAAAGCAGTTTTGCAGAGAAGGACCTTGGAGTCGTGGCAGACAGCAAGCTGACCATGAGTCAGCATTGCACCCTCCTGGCAAAGAAGGTCAGTAGCATCTTGGGCTGTGTCAGCAAGAGTGTTGCCAGAAGGTCAAAGGAGGTGATCCTCTTTACTCAGCACCTGTCTGACATACTGTGTCCAGTGCTAGGCTCCCCAGTACAAGAAATATAAGAGCTTACTGGAGTAAGTGTAGCCCAGGGCCACAAAGATGATTAAGGGCCTGGAGCATCTTTTGTATGGGAGCCTGAGAGAGCTGGGGCTGTTCAGCCTGGAGAAGAGAAGGCTTAGGAGTTACCTTATCAATGTACATTAATACCTTATGGGAGGGAGGGTATGGAGAAGACGGAGCCAAGGCTGTACTCAGTAGTGCCTGCTGACAGGACAAGAGTCAATGAGCACAAACTGAAACACACGAAATTCCATCTGAAGACAAAACAACCTATGGGGTTTTTTTGGTTTGTTTTCTAAACTGTAATGGTGGTCAAATACCGGAATATGTTGCATGGGGAAGTTGTGAAGTCTGCAGCTGTGAAGATATTCAAAACCCAGTGGGAGACTGTTCTGGACAGCCTGCCCTGGCTGACCCTGCTTGAGCAGGGGGGCTGGACTAGATAATCTCAGGAGGTCCCCTCCATCCTGAATGATTCCGAGATTGGATAATTACAGCTGAGCAACTTTAAACAATTAAAGAGTCTGTTTTGGGCAGTCCTGTAAGTGTTTTTTGCCTTTTAGCATTATCCAGATGAGCGCCATGGAGGACCAGACCGTCATTCACGAGACTCTCGGGAAAGTTGGGGTAGCTATGGATCTGACAGGAGAATGAGTGAAAGTAGAGGGATACCCCCACAGTCACGGTTAGTACGCTTAACTGAAAATATTTTTTTCTTGTGCATCTAAGGAATATTTCCATATGTGAAAGTGGGATGCAGTTTTTGGAAGTATGATTCTTTTTTTTCCAGCTTTCACCCCTGAGTCTGTTCTCTGCTGGATGGGCTACAAATGAGTAGCTTTTTCAGCTTGCCTTGTGCATCAAAATATGTGTCTTGGCTTTTTTTTTTTTTTTTAAATAACTTCATATCTGAAAGTCTTCATGTTTTCAATTAATTTTACCTAACATTACAATCAAAGCTTGGTATTTTCAGGGTAGTGGTTCTTCCTCCGTTTGTAGTAGTAGGAAGCACTGTTCTGTCAGCCCTTTGAAAGGAAAACAAGTTAATTAAATGCTTACAGGTTGTGTATGTGGTTTTTTTAGGTTTTGTGTTGTGTTTTCACTTTTTAATAAGTCCTATGAGTAAGCCAGCCTACAGAAAACACCAAGAATAAATTGACTGGTCAAAACAACAAGCTGGGATGTTCAGAGTAAATTGGGACATCAACGTAGCATAAACCAGATTAAGAAAATCTTATTTTCTTACTTGCCATGTTAGTTGGATTGAACAGAAGGCTTATTACTGAGATTTGACTTAAGACAGCAATATAAATACAAGATTTGCATGTACCTTGGTAAAGCATTTCAGTAAGTTTGTGACTTAGTTGTTTTACTTGAGTCTATTTTGTGTGGTCTGGCTAGGGTGAGAAGGTAGGAATTTCATACTTTTGCAGGGATGGACGTGACTGGGGAGATCACGGTCGAAAGTTTGAAGGACATCAAGATCGTTCATGGCAGAGCACTGTGGATGGAGGAATGATAGGACGGGATCATGAGAGATGGCAAGGTATGCTTCTTGCACAACAGCTCATTAGTTGTGCTACGTAAAGCAGAAAATACAGGCGTTACTATACTTGGAGATGAAGTAAAACTATTACTGTGGCTATAAAGGAAGAATTTGAACTTTTTTAGGTGGAGGTAGAGGCAGACCTGGCCATGTGATGCATCGTGGAGGCATGTCAGGGTAAGAGCTTTAAAAAAGAGCAAAGTGTTTGTTTCCCTTTTAAGGGATATCCCTTCTATTTAAAAAAGAACACCCATTCTCAACCCGACTACCAGAGTCACAAGAGAAAATTAAATTGTCTCAATCACTTTTCTAGGCGTGGAGGTTTCATGCAAGGTGGCAACCAAAGTCAGATGATGCATGGAGGAGGAATGCAAGGAGAAGGATTTGCTGGCCAGGAGAGAGCAAACAGACCTAATGATCCTCGTTTCAACCGTCGCTACTGAATGTGTTTTAATTTTTAATGCAAGGTGGCAACTGAAATGAATTTGTTAGCCAGGGTTACCATTAATTGTAACTTATGGGCTACTATAAGTGTAATTTTTTTTAAGCTGCTGCCATATTATGTCACTCAATCCAATGTGAACTCATTTGTTTTGTAATGTGTTGTTCATATCCCATTTAAAATGTTTGTTAATGAAGCATTCCATTTTCCATAAATAAAATCCAGTTTACAGTTAATTGCTTTGTTTCAGTAGTCCCTGGAAAACTAACTCATTCAGTTATATGTTAAACCATGTAACTTTCTTTCAAAGATGAAGTATAAAAATGCCTTACAGGTGCCCCTTTGCACTTTCAGTAGCACACAGCTCCTGGAAATACACTGAAATACTGTGTTACTTCGGACGTGTCAAAATTAACCAGCACTAGCGTGAGAGAATGGTGGTAGACTGCAGTTGTCAAAGTTTGAACACCATGCCACTGCAAAATTGACTTAGGATCCTGTAAGACAAGTGGCAAAGAATTTTTTTTTTTTATCTTGTCTCATGTTTGTAGGTACTGTGCAACATAGTACTCTTTGCTCTCTGAAAAAGGCTACGTACTGAGTTACCAGCCCAGCTTCTGTAAGAGGAAATGCACAGGTACTTGCGAAAGTAATGACTTTCAAGTGCAACTCAGAATCTCTTGTTTAGCTTCTAATAGATCAGGGTAGTCTAAAGCTCCACCAATTTCAGGCCAGTAATTTTACCTAGCAGTCCGTAATTTTACCTAGCAGTCCATAATTTCCTTGAAGAAGTAGATTAGAAACAGCCATTGGCTGTGCTTTGGCATCATTTTAAGAATATGTTGAGAACTAACGTGATCAAGATTGGTGCAAAGGATCTGTTACTTTGTCATATCCAAATTATAATTTGTCTTTGTGCAGTCATCTCTGGAGCAACGTGGCCTTAGCGCTACCCACCAAAGCTGGCTTTTGTGATGCCAAGAGGGAAAAATCCTGTTACTTTCAGTGATCCCCAGTAGGATCACTGGGGGTTTTTTTCCCCTCTTCAGAGGTGTTTTCTTCTCAGTTGCCTGAAGATTTCTATATTTTTTCATTTGTTTCCTACAGTCTGCATTGTTACAGAAAGTGAAGCTCTTCAGGCCTTTTTTCATTAGGGTTCAGACTTCCCACACTGGAGGAGGATCCCTGTGGACAAACAATGTAAAATCTAAAAAACCACTTTGATTCCAGTGGGGAGTTACCTGAGGCTGTCTGGATCACACTGGCATCAACCTCAGTGTAAAAGTTTTTGGTTTAATGGTGAAGCTAAGGCCCAGAAAGACTCGAGTCTTTGTTTAAGTACACAAACTAGGCATGCAAACCGAAAGAATAGATTTCCAGACAGCTATACTTCCTAGCAACTAACTAATAATTCTGTGGGTCTGGCTAGAATCCAGTGCCTCCTTGCTTTTAATCCTTCAGCTGTTCACCTCTGATACAGAGAAAGAAAATAAAAAAGCAGTGATATCCCCAGACCTGCTCTCTTTCCCAGTTCTGCTCATTGACCATTAAGCATGAGGACAAGTGAATCGCTTCCACTAGCTATAACCTATCTGGACCTTCTCTGCAGGAATTGCATGGAAATGTGAAGCTCCAGCACAAGTGACCTGTCCATTTGTAGCTTTAAAGAGAGCATCTTTCCTTGTCCTCAGCAGATATGTAGCACCCCAAAAGGGGTTATGAGATTTTTCCCCCTTTTTATTTACAGCACCACACAGTCATTTATAAGCATGAGGAACACTGCCATCTCCTAGTCTAAGGAGTCTGGAGAAGTGGAAAAAAAGTCATGCCTATGACCCAGACCATTGCATCAACAACCTACGTAGCGATTGACACCAAAGGAATAGTATTTTATCATCTAGGCAATATTATTATTCTAATAAAAGAACCTTTTTTTGACCACCGGGGGGGGGGATAACAATCAACCCATCAAATTGGAGCCTCTCATTATGATGTTTACTGCATCTGAAAATCATATTTACTTTAGGACGAAGGCTTCCCCCCCTCCCAGGTGGGGGTAAAAACCCCAGGTTTTTAACTGATCTGCATTTCGCTCTAATTCCGCTAGATGGCAACACTGACTACATGTATGTTTCTGACACGGTAGCAGCTGATCACTCAAACCTTGACACCCAGTCAGTGGCTATGTTATCTGTCCAGTCTTTAGTAAATCCAGTGCACGGAAATGATCAGACAAATTCTGCTTTGGGGGTTGTGGGGTTTTTGGTTTCGTTTGGGGTTTGCCTGGTGCAAAGATTTCTATGGGCTATCAAAAAAAAAAAAAGTAAAATCCACACAGCATAGGTGGAGACAAAGCTAAACAGCTGTGTTCTATGCCCCAATTCCAAACAAACTCAGGAGAGACACGATGTGACCCCTTGAGCAGCACCTCGGAATGTCCGCTACTGGTGTAAGCAGGTTCCATCTGTGTGGTTAATTACTGCTTTAATCAACTGCTGTAACATATAAAGTGCATAGTAAAACATAAGCATACTGATTAACTCAGGTTTGCATGGGTGGGTTGTTTTTTTTTTAAGATCATTCATAAAATACCATTGAGAAAGCATATTACAATGAAGAAGCTTTAGAAAGCAATCAAAGGGCAAAAAAAGTGGTACAGATGATCATGAAAAGCATGGAGAACTAAAGTTCCAAGCACACCAGAGGTATAGCATTTTACCTATCTGTACATAGTGTGTGTACATAAACCAAGACTGTGCTTTGTTCAAAGTGATTACAGTTTGTTTGTAGCAAAAGCTAGAGCGGTGAAGACTCTCTCGATGACAGTGTCAGAATTTTCTTAGTGGGAGGTTTGGCCTGGTGGGATGGGGGAGCAGACACAGAACCATTCACTGGAGTCCTGAACCTCACTCTACCTCTCCCCTTATCTTCCCAGACATTCAAGCTGAGGGTAAGTAAGTGTTTTCACAAAAGACTTGCAGACAAGCACAGAGACTATCCTGCCAACAAGGGGAATCTAGGGCTGATACAATGACTTCAGCACTTCCAAAAAATGAGCATATTGTGGGACTGAGGCTCTTTTGGTTTTGTTTGGACCAGCAATGCTACTTTACTTTTAGAAAGACTGAGCAGAGTTAATGCTTCAGGACACAAGCTGACAAATGCAGGCAGATGTGTGTGTGTGTGTGTCACTCCCATCTCCTTCATTCACCTGGTGCATGTGATAAAAACAACTTTGAGCACATTCCAGTGCTCTGAATATCAAGGGTTGGTTAGGCTCACAATCGCTGGTTCAAGGATCTGGCAATGCCAGCAGCTCTACAGCCACATGCTTTATTTTCTTTCCTTTTGTGTTTCAGGAACTGATCATCCCATCTGTGGGCACTAAATAGCAGACCTAGGGGATGAGTGGGGAGTGGTGTGGGCAACGACTCTGATCCCCGCTGCTATGCTGCCACTGAGCCAAGTCACAGCCCATGCCACTTAACACCAGCAGCACTGTGCAGGTATGTTCCCTTAATGGCTGAACAATGAGCTGTACTCCCCTCCCACTGCATTGTAAAGGTATTGCTTTATACATTCAGCCAACATTTTCCAGTAAAAGATGACTGGAATTGCATGAGAGATTAAAAGTTATGTTCCAAGAGTGAGATTTTCCTGTTAGGAGTGGGGAAATGGGCATAATTTTTGAAAATGCAGACAAGAGCTAAGCAAGCAATCCTGTGGCATTCGGAAACACGTAGTTACAAACCTGTGCTGGGATTTGAGGTGAGAGTCACAGGCCACAATGAACATTTGTACCTGATGCTTAAGTCACTGGGTTGCCCTGAGAAATGCCTTGTTCAGTTGCTTTGTCTCATAAACCATTCCACAGAGACTGCAGCTCCCTCCCAGCAACATCCATTCAAAAAGAACCCCCTAACTTCTCAGATACTAATCACTGTAACTGTCGTGTGTAATACCTAATTCATTTGTGTTGAAAACAGTTCCAGTCAGCACCTGTGCTGCAGGCATGGCTGTTTTCAAACCTTAGGGGGAACTCTGCCAAGAGAAGAAATTAACTGGGCTTTGAGAATACTAACTGGGCAAGCTGAAGAAATGCTCTGCATCAGCTCCCAAGGCCAATTAGCCTTTCTGCAGCATGGGGAAACAAATCTGCTTAAATTTGGATTAGTAAAAGCTGCTTGCGCTTTTTTCTTTCTTTTTTCTTTTTCTCCCCATGTGTAGCCAGAGATATTAAGGGCTTGAAAAGATACCAGTAAGTTTGGAGGTGGGATGGCAGCTTAGTGCCACAATGCTGGCAGATGTAAACTTTTTATCCTTCTCCAGGACAGGTCCATTAGAGACAGCCAGAGTGCTTGATAACTGGTGACAGAAAAAAGTTAGCCTGTAAAAGTCATTATTACAAAACATCTATGAGGCGAAAAGCTAAAAACTGGAAAGGAGGACTGGATATTTACACAAAAAATAGAGAACAGAACTACAAAATGCACTGGGCAGTTTTTAGACCTCCCCGCTAATGCCAACTCTTTTTGTGAGGAAGATATTCCAGAACTGTTTGGTGAAGTGGCACCAGGCCACTCTGGCAGTATCCAGTGTCACCATGTTCAGAAAGGGAAAAGATACTGGGTGAGTTGAACAAAAGAAAAGACTTTTTTACAGTGAGGGTGATCAAACATTGGTATAGGTCATCCAGAGAGGTGGTGGAGTCTGCATCCTTTGAGATGTCCAAAACCTGGCTGGACACAGTCCTGGGCAACCTAGTCTAGCTGACCTTGCTTGAGCTTGAAGGTTGCACTAGATTATCTTGAGAGGTCCCTTCCAAACGCAATGATTCTGTGAGTTGCAGCACAGGTACTATTTTAACAAGTCCGTTTCTACACTGCCACTTTGCTCAGCAAAGGAATCTTTTTAGCACTGTCTTACCTACAATTATTTCTATGGATCACAAACTAGACTTGCCAAAATATTCAACTTAAATCTAGCGATTGCATGAAAGGCTTGGTCCCTTATTGAATGTACACATTGTCATCAAGATGTAGCAAGAGGAGAATAGATGTATTGGGTCAGATGAAAAAGTCCTTCCCACTCAGGTTTTTTTCTCTTTTAGAAGCAGGTGCATAAAGAAAAATAAGTTGGAACAAGGTGCACGTAGAGCAATCCTTCATCGGGTGATAAACTCCCAGTGTCTGGCACTCCAAGGTTTACTGAGCTGCAGCTTCCATCTGGACCATTAGGTTAAAGAGCCACCGATGGATCCATCTTCCAGGGATTAACTTAAGCGCTTTTTAAAGTTATTTATACCTTAGCCGAATCCTCTGAAATCTCCTGGCATTGTTTCATCATAGATCTACTTGTTTAAAAAAGGAAACAAAACTCCGTAAATCCTTCTTCCTTCTTGTGTTTTAAATCTGCTTCCTAAGCTGAGTAAGCACTCATCCTACTCTTCCTACTACCCCTGCCTATTTCCTGTCCTGCAGCTGTGTCTTGGCTCATTCTGTAACTAACCCAGACTAGAACAATGTGACTGTGTTAGCACATCAGTGTGGGAGAAATGCTGCCTCTGCTGTCAGCAGCCAGGACAATCTCCGTCCCTAGTTTTGGAAGCAGGAGCAGCAGCTCAGGGACAGAGACCTGATGACACAGAGGTTACAAGCTGTGTATTTACAACAACCCATCTGATATAGATGCTTCCTGTGAAAATGAAACGGATTCATACTGATGCTATGCCATGTCATAATGACTTCTGCAATCTCATGCCACAATTCCATCGCAAAGGGTTAAAAACACAGAATAAATCTGTAACTCCATTTTATAATACTGATGCCTTCTAGTCCATCGGTGCTCCTTATTATGTGCCTTGGCTGTGACCGAAAACTGACTTTGGGGAAGTTTTCATCAACATTAAAATTAAAGCATGCACAGTCCACAAACAGGAGCAAGCTAGCAAAATGTTTCATGCAGATACACTTTGCTCAATTACCCTCCCCATGCTTGTATAATCATCTTAGGCAACGCAGGCACATGTGCCAGCCCATCCATTTCTCTACTGGTATGTTACTAGAATGCCACACAGTTCTTGCAGACACCAGCTTCCTCCTGCAGAGGTAAGATGGCACACTGAAAAGTTTCACATCTGCCAGCATGTGGACGAAGAGCAAGACTGAGCAACTCCATGTTAGATCTTACTGTGTTGGAAGACATTGCCACTTTGAAGGGGAGCATCAGTGAAGGATCTTGCCTCTCCACCTCGGACCAGCTTCAAAAGCGCCAGTAGAAAGGAGAGGCTAAAGCACGATGAAGGTGACGAGATTCACAACTTCTTGTAGCAATGCTGCTGCTGAACCATATGAGTCTGGCAAACCACCTCTCTATTGCTAT
Source organism: Grus americana (assembly GCF_028858705.1). Taxonomy (NCBI): domain Eukaryota; kingdom Metazoa; phylum Chordata; class Aves; order Gruiformes; family Gruidae; genus Grus; species Grus americana. The sequence continues at coordinate 6,432,388 of NC_072879.1, forward strand.
AATTCCTCTTGCTTAACCTTTGATTCAGGAGAAAACTTATTAGCCATCTAATCACCCAGACATGTTCCATCATCAGTGGGTATGTACAAAGGGCACCTCCAAAAGTCTATGATGAAGTACGCATCACTTGAAAGGGAGTTACAGACGCGTACCGTCAGGACCTGGTAAGTCCAAGCTATGTGACTCCCAGACTCTCTCTGGAGTCCAGCCTGCAGACAATTGGCCCTTAACGTGTCCTTTTTTTTTGTCATCTGGACATGCTGCTGGATTGCGCTTCTGACAATCCTCACTTTGGCAGCAACGGGTACTGTCTTCCTTTTTGCAAGAACCCTTCATAGCAGCAAATGTAAGAGACTACTGCAGATAACGGATTCTTCCATTCCAAGCCTTTTCATGTCCTGGACATAGCTGCAGAGGTTAAAAAGTAACATGCACTAACAGCAGATGTAGTTTATGGCCTATTCTAGGGAAACCAAACCAAACAAGCTCACAATGCAGAGCATGTCGCAGTGTTGTAGGAGCTGTGGAAATTGCTTCCCAGCTACTTCGTTAATGCTTGAGGGGGACACAAGGCAGGACTGAAGACATACATCACAAGTATTTTGGAATTAATTACTGCGGATGTCCTGCTAATGAGCTACTTTGATTTCCAAACCTGCCATGCTACATCCTTGTTCTCCATCCCTAGAAACACCACTGTAATAAAACATCTCTTTAGCTTTTACAGCAACTCTCATCCCTGCCTGCATGTGTCCACTAGTAATGAGAACAAAAGGTTAGTACCTAACCCGTGATGATATTGAAATTCATTTTGCTCGCGTGAAAAAAAACCCTTAGAAAACTGATGGCAGGAATGAGTTGCCAGGAATCCACTTTCTGCTCAGGCCTTAATTTAATTTTATGTTGCACACTTCTTTTCTACCAAAAAAGTGTTGACTGCCTCTTCTACAGGTCTACTACCAGCAAACAACTTTCTCACTGCTAACTCTGGTTTTTCTTCATATGCCCCTGATACACAGTCACCTGTTCATGATGGTCCCTGCCAGAGTGAAATTTACCCTATTTCTTGTGTTGATTTGAGAGCTACTCGTTTCTTTCAGCACCTTCTGGACCTACTTAGATTTTTGGCAGGGAACTGACAAGGGTGCTGTAATATTTGCTCCTTTTCCTCTTCGGAGGAGCTAGCCGTCTCCCGTGGAAGAAGACATGGATAGCAAGAGAATATTCTTGCTTTCTGGGAACCTCCCTTCCCATCTCCCATTTTGTATTGCTTCTTATCCGCAAACCAAGGCTTCTGGTTTAAAAAAAAAAAATTAAAAATCACATTTCTGTTTTGATTCATGCACAAACTAGGAGACAGTCTGTTAGAAAAACACAACTTGAAGTCTCTAGGCATTCAAAAAATAAGGAAATTCAAAAACGTCCATGCAGATTGCAGAGTTATTCAGTGGCCAGCTCCGAGTTTAGCTCATGTTCATTTATTTGTTCATAGCTCAACTGCAGAATATCATTGTTCCTTTGCAAAGAACTTATAATACACAAAGACGTAGTTGCAGGTACCTTTGCCTATTCTTCGTGGGGCACTAGGTTTAGAGGAAGTAGGAAATCAGCCTCATTCTCCCTTCCATGGGGAGTCTGCTGTGATTAGAGATCCCATTTCCATTTTCTCTCTTGCTCAGTTGCCAAAAAGCTTTACACACAGAGCTGCCAGTATCTTAAAGGTAATTCCAGGCATTTAAAGAACACAGCACACAGAATACTTTTTCAAGTCAAGAGACAAACTGAATCCACTTAGTTTTAGCCAACAGCTGGTAAAACTTAAAATCTAAACCCTTGCTTCCAAATAATCTATGCCGTGGAGATGAGAATTCAGATACAGGTGTAAATTTAACAGTGCTACTGGTCATTGACCATATGCATCCAAGGGCATATTTGGATCAGTTGCTGGAAAAGTTAAACAGTACTGTGATTTTGCTGTTTGAGCTCAGGTACTAGGAACACTGGCAATACCCATAAGCCAAATAGGCTTGGGGGGGTGGTGTTAAAAGTTTCCTATGGCTTCACAGACTTACAACCTCCCTTCTAATGCACGCTGTCATCAACAAGTATTGCAACTAGTCCTGGCTACTCCCAGTTGTGTGACAGGTCACAGACCACTGGGAAGCAGCTTTCACATCAATAGTGTGCTCTTTGTCTGACAGAGGCACTCCTTCCTCAGCTAGCTTGAAGACAAGTGCTTTGTCTTTGAACGACATCTTTTACTGTTATCTTGGATTTTTTTTTTTTTTAACTCTTGTTGGCTTGTTTTGAATTAGATGGCATTCACCTTCAAGATTAATTCAGCTTCAGAATAATCTGTTTAGTTAGCAAGCTTGGCAGCTTTAGAACAGAGGGTTTACCTCAGCATATGGCCATCACTTCATTACAACTGATCCATGATCTCTGCTGAAGCCTCTGATCACTGGTAAGACAGAAAGCAATTATTGCAGGCCGTATGCTAAAACCAACCCAAATACAAATGGAAGTTCCAAAGTCTTTTATTGCAGCCCTTGCATGGCCGAGCTGCCCTCTAGAGAGGGGGACTATGCATCATCCCAAAGACAGCATAGGATGGAGAGAATCATGAGCCCTGGAGAACGTGTTCATTTGACAAGATCCTTCACGTACTTCCAGCCTTCCACAGTGTATTCACAGGCCCTGGTGGGAGCTACAGACAAGGCAGACATGACTGTCTGCACTCCTGCAAGGAAAGCAGAGAAGAATTATCCCAAGAAGAGCATCATTCAAGCCAAATTTCCTAATGTTAGTCTAGCACTTCTATATATCTAGATTCTAGATATCTTTAAACACAGAGAGAAAAATCTAGCTCTGTCTCAGAAGCCTTCAAACACACCGAGGTCTGAATGATCCTCGGTTCACGTACAGCTTTATTGTCTCAGTAGCATTTGTGAAACAGAGAAATTCCACCTTCAGGACCGGTATAAGGGATAGACAATTACAACAATGAAACAAAGAAGTGAGCTAAGTTCCATTTTATTTCTGGCCTTGCCACAGACTCCGTGGGTGATGTTGGACACGTCACAATATTTGTGGACCATGCTTCCCCACAATTACATGAAGACTTCGCTGCACTGTAAAAACTATAAATTAGCTTACTAGGTATTTATAACATGCTTTGGCCTTCAAACAAGATCTCTAAAATTCTAGCAATAATGGGAATACTCATCCCTCCTCAAAAGTCAGAGGCTGAGTTCAGACATACCAGCATCTGAAGAGTTTTTCAACTCTTCAGTCTTTAACCAAAGGTTCACCTTTCTTAAGAATAAGTCATCATTTATTTTTATGCTCTAGTTTCCCTGATCACCACCGGTGCTAATGAACTCACTGGTGCATAAACTCTGTCTATTTATTGCGGGGGCCGCAGGCCTCCCCAAACACTTCACTGCAACATTCAATCTTAGATTCTACGATAGTGTAGGCATGCCTGTCTTGGGGCACAGGTGGGCAGCAAGCTTTGTAGGTAAAAGAAACACCAGCTCCTCTGGTTAGAAAAGGCAGACAGGTTTATGGACACACATCCTCCTCCTTATTTCACAGTTGGAACAACAAGAAATTAAGTCCAAAGTCACTGAGCGGGCTAGTGGTAAAACCTAGAGAATACACTTCCTTAGCCCTATTCCCAACGCTCCTGGCACCAGAGTGTAACATCTATCACCTCCTTCTCCATCATTCAATTTAGGAGGACAGTATTGAAACAAGACTGGCATAAGCTACATTGCTCTTGGCCCCTTGCTCCTTTCACAGTTTGGTGAGATGTTATTTTACCTTTATTCCAGGCATCAGAGGGGGAAAAGTCAAATTTTGGAGTGGGTGGGAGCTAGAAAGAGAGAGACAAAGTATCAGCACTTGCAGGGCTTCACTTATAACAGGATTCACATCACCTTGGAGAAGCCTCGACCTCAGATCTCAAAGATACTTAGGTGCCTACCCTCCATAAGTCTCAAAAGGGATCAGACATGAGGCTTAGAGTCTGGACTTTGTTCTTTCCCCCTGTATAAAGTAGAGGCAGAAGGCAGTACTTATCATTTGGGTACTCCTGAAGAATCATCTCCATGGTTGTCTCCATACAGTTATCTATTAGTTTAGAATAGTCTTTAATATGAAAATGCTTTTCAAACTTTCAGCAAAGGCTTCTCCTGATCCGAGAATTTTAAAAACTAAGAATTACTCAAAGAGAAGGGCCTCTTCAGGCAATTTAAATTCAACTTGACAAAACTGGGAGGAGAATCTTTCCATTACTTTTTTAAAAGCACACAGGATCCTTCAAGGCAAGCTTAGGAATACTGCTACATAGTGAAATATCTCCCAGACCATGCTTGCGATCCCCTCCTTGACCCTGCATAGGCTAGTTACCCCTTCTCCTTTGAAATAACATCTGTGAGCAATGTCTCTCCCCTAAATTTAAAAATTTATCCTCCTTCCATTTCAATACCCTTCAAAATATGCTCAATGTGAAATCCAGTTTCAACAGCAAAACTCCTGCCAGCATTAGTGGAACCAGAATATCACCCCAAATGTTTTCTCCTCCTCATTCATAGGATGCGTTCGTTTTGCTCTGTTCATCTGCACAGTCCTTACCTCCCAGCCTATGTAACTTGTCCACTCATGGATAGCTGGAGGCAGTGCTGCTTGAGCTTTTTTGAGGGCTTCAGCACCTTGTGTGCCACTGCCCAGCAGCCCCTGATCATATGCCACATACACAGCAGCTCCCGCCAGGCTTCCTTTGATGACAAACCTGAAAGAATCAAAAACAGGAACAGTTCAGTTCACAATATGACTATCAATGCATCTCTCGGTAGCTTGTGACCGTCAAAGGGAAGGTATTGATAAAGAAATCTGAGGGTCACAAATACTCTACTGTAATGTCTTCTTACAGATGAAAAGCACGTTAATGATGTGGTTCTCGTTGTCTTGTTAATAAGTAATCTGATTAATTTGACAGACACCAATTTCTTGGTAAGCTCACAACAGTCCAGTTAACACCTGGCCATGCCTGTTCCTACATTTTACAGTTTCCCAGTTTGCATGGTGTGCAAACACTAGCTTTACAGCTGTAGTTACAACCTGCAAAATGGAAGACAGGAAGAGAATATTTAACCTTTATTTACTTTTCATTATAGACGAGAATGGGGGGAAACCAACTTTTTCCAAATAAAGGCCAGAGAGTTGTTTCCCCTTTAAAAAAAAAAAAACAAAACCACAAAGCTATTGCACACCCAGGAAAAGAAAACCAAGCAACCAAAAACTTGCCAGATAACATACTGCAGTAGTAGAATATATGATAGACACAGGCATTGAGAGAAGCATGAGAAAAGTCATTATTTACATCCATATATTAGCAAGTATTTTGGGGGAAAAGGGATTTCTCTGTTAAAGATTTACTACTCGCTCCCAAAAGCGGCCTTCCACACCATCTCCCTTCGAGCGGGCTGTATGTCCAGATCTGAAAGTGTTCCCTCAGCAACAAGCGCCTTAGGGCGGCATTGCCCGGTTTTATTTTACATATTCACGGTCGCCACGAGAAAACCGCCAGACTCCTGCCAGGCATTTGGAGAGACACAAAGAAGCTGCCGGGTGGAGGCCAAGCCTGGCACGGGGGCAGACCAGGCCAAGGGCGCAGCGCTGCAAGGCCAGCAGGCCCGGGAGAGTCGGGGAAGACACACACACACACACCCCCCCACACACCCCCGCCCGCGGTGAGCCGCGGTGGCAAAGGGGGCGCGGGCCGGGCGCTGCATGCGAGGGGAGGGCGAACACTCGGGCCGAGCTCTCCGGGCAGGGGAGCGCGGGCGCAGGGACTCACTTGACGGCGGGGAAGAGCCTGGCGGCCATGACTGCAGCAGGGGCAGCGCGCTGGGCCGCGGGGACCTTCGGGACTCGGTCACGGGAGTCCCCGCCTCCTGCTCGGCGCGGCCGCCTACGCCAGTTGCCATGGCAGCCGGGCCGGCGCTTGGGAGGTCTCGCGGCGGCTCTGAGGGGCGCCACCTGCTGCGCCTGCGGTCGGGCGCGCGGGCGGGGTGGTGGCGGCGGGAGGAGGCGCGCGGGGCTGCGGGTCTGGCTCCCCGCCCTGTGGTGGGGCCGGCACCGGCCTTTCGGGCTGTATCGTTACACGGCGGTGGACCGTATGTTGCTGCTCTCCGCATCTCGGCTGAGGCTCGCCCAGGGCTTTCGGCCCCGCTGCTCCATCCTGTCAGCTCTGCTGCCTCGTTTGTGCGTTGTGCGGTAACGAGCGCCGCTTATCCTGAGGTACGGCCTTTTGTGGTTGATGTTGTCAGCTAGGAGCACTCTTTAATGAGTAAAACGTTCTGTAAGATTCGACGTGAGGCTTTCCTTCTCTTGTAGAGTAGGGAGTGTGGTGTAGCAGCTGACTCTGAGTTCAGAGAGCTGTGGGAATTGCCAGTGAAAGATCTTATTCTTAGAATCAGATGTATTCTCTTTGTTTCTTTGTTTCTTTTTTTTTTTTTTAATGACCTCAGCCATGAAACCTTTGAGTCCTTGTACACGTTACATAAAATTTGGCGAAAACAAAGCCAGCTCTTGTCATGGGTGCCCGTTGTGTTCGGAAACTATCTCAATTCTCAGTGTGAGCATCTGTTTCTCTCTTTTTTCTTAACCTTAAGAAAATCCAGACAGGTTCAAAACAGAATATATTTCTTGTTTTATCCACCTTTAAGCAAATATTAGATGGTCTGAACTGCTGATATTCAGCTGATCTGGATCCCCTGTTCATAATAGGGGAGTAGAAATAGATACGATGAATAGAAATGGAAAGTATGTGTTGTGTTGTCAAATCACATTATGCTTTTAACTTAAAACCCTTGCGTTTCAAATCTACCTGCCAACTTCTTGACTTGAGGAACATCTACTGTATTATCTAAGAACCTTCCAGCTACTGAAGTTCATACTTGTCCCGTTTTTGCCTTTTATCTTCTCCAGGCCCCAATCCTGCAAAGACTTCTGTCCGTGATCATCTCCGTACCCTGGGTAAGACCGTTAATTTAATTATTTCACTAAGTGTTAGCCATATCCTGATATGCTGTCCCTCCAAAAAAAAACCCAACTAGTTTTAAACATGTTTGCAGAACTATGGAAGTTGACAAAGTGAATTTTGCAGATGACAGCTTCTGGAACTACTGCAAAATTTCTTTTTAAATGCCTCCTATGTTCACTGTATCTAACTGCTTCTGGCTACTAAAGAATTTGTGAGGACAGAAAAACTCGGAAAATATAGAGCAATAGTACTGGCTAATGATGCTCAGCTTGGTGAGTGAATGCTATTAGTATCAGTAAGTTTTGATACTGACTTAAGTTTTGAATTTTCCATTTGCAGGACAAGTTCTAAAGAAGGAGAAGTACAGAAATAAATCCCTCAACATTTTCCCTGCCTGGTACACCAATTTACATATGGCAGGCATGTATAATTCCCAAAGCGTGGAAAAGCACATCTAAATGTAATTTGTCAGCACTATTTCATATCTGTTTTCAATTTTTGTCAACAGCTGCATATAATATATTATTTTGGAAAAGAGATATTTTATTTAATTTTGCTCTTGAGATTTGATGTATTTTTACGTCAAATGTATCTGTGAGAATCTGAAATAGAATGCAGCAATACAAAATGCAGGAGGCTTTTGCTGTAAAATTGGACTTTCAAGTCATGGTTTAAATGAGGAATTGGTGCTGACTGCACAAGTTTCTGTGGAGTGTTCCGTTCGGTACAGATGTTTTAAAAATAATTCCCCCAGTCCAGTTCATTTAAGACAGAGTGAATGCCAGACCAGCTGTCCTGGAGCAATCGAAAGGCTGAGAAAACAGTAATTCAGCAAGGCAGGAGGATAGATGAGATTATTTCTTGAGCTTTCTCCAGACCTGTTTTCTGCCCTCTTTAGATCCCTTCCTCTCGTATGAAAGCAGATTACATTGTCTTCAGGGCTGCAGCTTTACATCTTTCTTCCTGCCAGGGTTACTTCCTCTGAACAGGGAGTTGCACTGCTTGGCACAGCCAAGCCCTAAACTTTCTTGGGCAAATGCAAACCATTCACAGGACTGTGGTGTTCCCTCCCTCCAAGAGGGAAACAGAAATGTATCAGAGTGTTGATTGTCTGTGTCCTCCCTGTCTTTCATTCTTGACAAAGGTGACTTGGGCTCCCAGTGGAGAGACTTCTCAGGTGGAGTCTCAGTTCTACACAGTGCCTCTCTTATATGTAGGACGGAAAAGGACTTTACATGCCTCTTGCAGGATAGCTTCCAGCATCGGAGGAAGGAGATTACAGTATTTTGCCTAGAGTGCTCAGCTTCAAGACTTCACTTTGTTCTCCACAGCTTGGAGGGATATGAAGCCAATTGGAAAAGTGCTTTGTGCTACGGGGATCGTAGCTGGGCTCATAGCTTTCTTCTGGAAAGACCCTTTTAACCCAGGTAGGCTCACCAGGGGAGTCATTCCAATCTGGAATATAAATCACATAAGAGAAGAGGTTGAAGTTCCAAACTCTGACTGGTGGTCTCATTCCTGTCCATAGTTTTACCAGAGTTGGTCGCTCCAAAGCAATGCTTCATTCCCAGAAATAAAGAGAAGCTTGAAACAAAGAGGAATGGTCTAAACAATGGTCTAACAGCACTTACAAGGGATCTTGCTGTCTATGTGGGGAAGACAGACATGCACTTTGCCACTGTCTTTCTCTCTTTTTTTTTTTTTTTTTTGTTTTGATTGCAAAATCCTTGGGGTCAAGAACCATCTCTACAGATGTGTAGTGCCAGCACAAGAGGGCTGACATGTCTCCAAACCGATGGCAAAGAATAAATGGTACGCAGAAGGCAGGAGGCCCAGAGCCTGGTTTATGCTGTACAGCTTTTTATAACGTGAAAACCAACTTCATCCTTGAAAGATAATGGTCTGGGAACCAGGCAAAGGGCATGCGACACAGCCGGCTTGCATATTCATATCACTATTCCCTGGCAGTGCTAGCCTATGCATAATGTCCACAACAAACACGCAGTAATAAAAAAAACACATCATTTGGGAAGTTGGGCTTGGGGGTTGTTCCATGGCAACCGAGCCATGCCGGCTGCATGCTTTTATCCATTATCCGACTCCATGGAAGAACGCTGAGCAGGGGAGGAGGGATGGGAATGGTGAAGCACGGCTTGCCTGTTTGGTTTCTAGCACACCAGTTGCTGTCTGAGTGAAGTGGGTCGCGCTGAGCCTCCTGCTCTATGACTGAATTGTGAACCTGGGGGTTGTCAGGATGGAGGAGGGAACTGGCTGTTGCATGTTAGTGGAGCTAGGTGGAGCTGATTGCCATGGGCTGGAGCTTGTTGAGCTAGCCAGGCTTTCCCATGACCCAGTCCAAAACAGATCAGTATGGCTAGCTACTTGACATGAGGTGGCTGATGACTAACCTTTTTGTTGTAGGCACCTGTCAGAAGGGGAAAAATAGCTCATTCTTCAATGATTAGGTGATTTTTTTATTATTTTCAGTCTAGCAAGAATTGGAAGGTATTGATAATTTCATGGCTTCTTCACGCCAGTCTGCCTCTTCCAGTTTTGGAGAAACATCAAGACTTTTGAGCACTTACACCTTTCTGCTTTAGAGCTCTGACAATAGTTAAGGGCAGCTCCTCTGCTGCTTCCTTCACTTTCTTCTATATCTTTTATTCTCTTTCCCATAAATAAGAGAGTTTGTCTGGTGCCCGCGTTCTCCTGTCTGGAGCCAGTGCTGGGATTGGAGAGCAGATGGCATATCGTTATGCCAGATTTGGTGCTGAAATTGTTTTGACTGCTAGGAGGGAAGCTGTGCTGCAGAAGGTAAGAACTTCCTTGCATGAGGGAAGTCATAAGAGATTTGGACTTTTACAAAAAAAAAAAAAAACCCAACAACAACAAATTAGTTGTCAGCATGATAAATTTTCCTTCAGAACTGTTGTTGAGCAAAACCAGCTCAGTTAGTTTTGAAATTCTTTCCACTTACGTATAAAGATGGACCATGCCAGTGACAGGTTTTGAGCCTGATTTGCTGGCAGTGTCCTGTGCCATTTTTCCGTACCTGTTCTCCTGGATGGGCTACTTTGTGTTGCCATACACCAGTGCCTGCTGCAATATCCCTGGTTTTTCTTACCAGAAGGCAGTAACACCGCATACTGGGGAGATGCAACCCAGAAGGGAACTTGGCCTGTACAGGAAGATTAATATGCAATGCCTGAACTTTTTAGTGCCTGAACATTTACCTGAGGAAATGGAATGAAGCTGTGTCAGGGGAAGTTCAGATTGGACATTAGGAAAAGATTCTTCATTGAGATGGTGATCAGTCACTGGAACAGGCTCCCCAGCGAAGCGGTCACGGCACCAAGTCTGTCAGAGGTCAAGGAGCATCTGGATGATGCCCTTAGTCATATTGTTTAGTGTTAGGAAGTCCTGCAAGGAGCAGGGAGTTGGACTCGATGATCCTTATGGGTCCCTTCCAACTCGAGATATTGTATGATTCTATGAACTACAATGCCTGTGCAATATTGTGCAGCTTTTCAGAGACCAAACAGTTCTATTTGTAGCTGTTTTGTTAAAGACTCAAACCTTTTTGTAGGTGAAAATTTTTGACCAGCTTGAATAGATGGGACTCCTTTATCTGTGGTTTATAAACCGGGACAAGATTTAGAGAAGGTATCTCTTAAACTGTGGGGATAGGTGACTTGCAAGGAAAGTTCTTCACTATGAAATGGCACAAAAGGCGAGTTGGGGACAGTGAGCATAAAGATAGTTCCTAATGCCTGGAAGGCATTGTTTCAGCAAATAGGTAAACTGCGTATCATTACTGGGCACCTTCACATACTCAACATAGCAAAGGAACTATGAAAGATTAATACTGCTAGAGCCTTACCAGGTATTTTGGAATGAAAAGAAGCACTTAATGTAAAGCATAACCCTTATTCCAGAAGAGTTCTGCTGAAGAAGACTCTCTTTTTTGGGTGAATCTTGATCCTTTTCCAAGGTAGATTGAATCTGCATCCTGCTAAGAGTTACCTCTGTTTAACTGTCTGGTTAAACAAAGTCTGGATGCAAAATGACCTCTCTGTGGGTCAGGTAGCGGTAGATGTAAAATTAAAGTTTCTCTTTGTCCAGGACTTACTCTCACTGACTGTCGTATGGGGAAAAAACACTGCCTTACAGTACCCTTATTTCTATTCTTCCCCCCCCCCCACTCCATATTGTTTAATTTTTGCGTGTGTGTTCTTTTTCAGGGTGGTGGAGAAATGCCTGACACTTGGAGCAAAGAAAATATTTTATATCCCCGCAGATATGTCTTCCCCTTCAGAGCCTGAAAGGGCAGTTCAGTTTGCTGTCCAAAAGCTGGGTAAGCAGAAGAAAAATGAGATCCTGAGGAAAGAACAAAATTTGCTTCTCACTCCAGTTTATACCACATTCCGTTTTTCAATAAAGGTTTAGCTTACACCTGACCTGGTCACGCTTCAGAGATTATAGTTCTTAAGCTATGTCATGCTTCATACTGGCATGCAAGTTTTATGCAACTGATATAAGAGATAAGCCTGATGACACAGTTCTTATGCTGGCTCCTATGGCTCTGCCAATCTTGGCTCCTCTCTGATAACCCTGGAGTTGAAAGGTGCAGGTTTCTGTAGTTTACTTGAGTTCAGGAGGCTGTGGAAGAAGAGGTATCTCTGACTTTTCTGATGTTCGCTGCTTGTCTGGTCAGAACCAGGTGAGCAGAGCAAGGAGAAGGGGTTCTGAATCTGATCTCAATTCCATTATTTAAGTGTCTTAATTACTTCATTGTGCTCTTGGTTTTCCCGATGTGGGTGTCTTAAGAAACTGTGTGCAAGTGTGCCGTGATACGGATGACCTGCCAATCCAGTAGCCATCAATTAACACGTTTCTTTTAAACCTTCTGCTGTTTCTGCTGATGCTTTTGCACATGTACATTCCCATACCGACCATAATTTTTTGGTTACAAATTTCTATACTTTTAACTTTGAAAAATAGAGTGTATCACCAGAACTAAGTTGCAAGTCTGCATTACCCTGAAACATCATTTCAGAGAGCTGCTGTCAAAGAACAGCTTTCCTTCCAATTCTACCCTTGAGGAACAGGCACAGCCATTCCCTGATGGACATATTTCATTTATCTTCATGGTAAAGCACTTCCTAGCCTTCTGAGAGAGCAGCTGGTTGGTTCAGCTCTCCCGCTGGCGTTTCTGAGTTCCTTGGTTACTAGTTAGGGGATGGCCCCTTTGTTTGACTGCTTTTTCTCCTATCCACAGGGGGACTGGATTACCTGGTGTCGAACCACATTGGCATGACCCGTTTCCAGATGTGGGCTGGAGATGTGGAGTACACCCGCCGGCTCATGCAGGTGAGGTTTCCCAGCAGGAGGAGCTCACCTGGAATTGGGTGAGTCTGCTTCTCCGGGGACAGCTTTGGGAAGCTCAAAGGCAAATTCATGTCTATGGCAACGATTGAGAACAAACCTTTTCTTTAATTTGTGTTTCAAGTCAAATTGGAGGCTTTGTTACTAGACAGATGTTTTGCTCAGTTGTTGTACACGTGTGCAGAGGAATGTCTGGGAAGAACTTCACTTCTCTCCTTCCTATCTCCCATTAGCCTGGGACCGTTAGGGATTAATGGGTAGTTATAGGCAGTTGTGCAATATATGTCTGGTTTAGTAAGGCTAATAGGTGAGGATCAAGCACTTCCTACTAATCTACTAAGCAAGCACGCATCATTGCGGAACACAATAAGGTTCTTTGAAATTACATTTGCCTTTTAAGTCTCTGCTCACAGATTCAGAGTTTTCCTATAGAATCGCCTTGGTACCAGGCTTTGGGACCATGAAGATGAAGAGCTGTTTTCTTGATTCAGTCTTCTTAGTGGGGCTGCGCAAGGGCCACTGAGGGAGGTTTCAGGCCAGGCACCTTTGGCCTGGGAGCAGGGGCTCAACGTTTACAGTTTGGAGGATGGACGCTGATTTTGGTCGAGAGTGACGTAAGGCGCTACGTTGAGCCCTTGCTCGGCTAGGCGAGCCCGCAGCCCCAGTGGGAGTGGGGCTGTGCGAGGGCCGCTGAGGGAGGTTTGAGGGCAGGCATGCGTTTTGGGGCTGGCACCTTTGGCCTGGGAGCAGGGGCTGGACTTTTGCAGTTTTGAGGCTGTATGCTGGCCAGGGGTGTGAAGGACTGTCACCTTTTGGGTTTTTTGTACCTTTGAGAGCACTCTTGCCTTACTCTTTGTAGTTTAGGATTTCATCATTCAGCACTTTCCCCCCCGACAATTTGCCCCCCATGCGTTTCCATTCGGTTCCCAAGGACATCTGTGCTTTGTTCAATTCCCTTTTGAGCTCATCACGGCCCCAAGACTTTTGCAGTCTCTCCAGCCCCTTCAGGACCTCTCTAATCCCTGCAACGATGCTTCTTGTTCTGTCAAAACCTTTTCCGAAGCCATCGTTGTGCTCTAGGGCAGTCTTTTTTTTTTTTTTCTGTCTTATAGCATGTTTCTACTTGTTTCCTGATCCTCCAAAGATATACCTTTCTGGTTCAGATTACCTCTTGAGTTTTTCAGAGAAGATGACAGCCTTCATCCATTGTTATCAACACATCTCCCATACTGGGTTTTTTTATGTGCTTTACACTTTATTTTTGTTCTAACTATTTAGGTGGTCATTAGGTTTCTTCACAGACTTTCTGATACATTTCTTGTATTACCATGTTCTTTTGGTGTTTTATGTCTTTTGGGACTCATCTAGTTCTGTTAAGGGAGTCAGTTGGAGAGACCATCAAGGTTATTTGAGTCATCAATGATTTACTGTAAATAATTTACTTTACAACCAGAAATATTTTTGAGAAGGGATTTTTACAGGATCTGTTTTTGTTTTGTCATTCAGTGTTATCTAGAACATCGCATGCATTATCTCCGTAAAAATGATGCGTAACCCCATAGCATCTTGAGTTTTTTTACAGGAAATTAAAGCACTTAATTTTCAATATCGCTATTGAATTTAACAAACTGCTTTCCTACATAGCTCACTATGATATTTATCTTTTTTTCTCTAAACCCTAGGAAAATTAAGCTTAATTATCTACCAGTTGCTGATATAATAGATGCAGCTGAGGTAAAAGAGCAGGTATCATCATTTCCAGTAAGGATCACTTTCTCCATTCAGCACTTTACACAGCCCAAGCTCAAGGCATATCAGAAAATTGCCGTTCCTCCTCCGCTCGCCTTTAAGCCTCGTGGTGGTCGGCCCCACCCCTTGCCCAGGGGATGGTGGGAAGGGCAGTGGGCAGGGCCCGGGGTATATGAGCCACAGGTCTGTGCTAGGGAGCTCATTCAGCTTCTGGGCTTCTCTAGTGTTGGTGCTCTGCTATGCCTCCAGTCAGTGGCAGCTTTTGAGTTAGCTGTTGGTTTTGATGTTTAGGGAAACAGAGGAGCCTGAGGTAAGAGCTTTGGGGATAGTTGAGGTTAAGCAGGATACAGAGAAGAAAATGCACTTGTATGCAGGTTTGGTTTTTTTTTCTAAGCTCATAACTTTGTATTAAGCATTCAGCAGCTTGCAAGATGATTGAATAATGTGCATTTTTCTTCTAGGCTTGTTGTATTTTACTGGAATTCCTGATTTTATTAGAGATGGAACCTTGTTTTTTTTCACCAGTTTTGCTGTATACTATGTAAATTACTGATGTCATCTCTTCTAATAGGACTGATAGTGATATTATCAAGCAGGGTTTAGGGTGAGCATCTTGTGTGCATCTGTTGATGGAGTTTTAGTATTTCTTAGGAAAGCAGCAAGGACATCAGGTACAGCATCTTTCAGGGTACAGGGCAGCTCATCACCTTTCCCAGTTGCCCACGGGCTACCATGTTGTTCCTAGAAACTTTACAGTTTGCGGCAGGTCTCTCATAGATTATAAGCATTAGGGCTTCACTTGCTTGGGGACCCATAGCAGAGCCCAGACTTTGCAGGGAAACAGAGGAGAAGAGCTGCCTGCAGAATGCAGAGCACAACCCAGAAGAGCAGCTCTTGAGGAGTGGCTGACACAGGGGGTTGAGGGGTGCAAATACAGGGAAGGAGCCATCAGAAGGAGTGGAGCTGCTTCCCTGAGAGTTCAGGAGAAGAGAAGGGGCTTCTAAAGTTTTGGGAAAGGGAGGAGGGTTCATCAGCCTTTCTAAGGTCAGCTTTGCAGTTGGATTTGAACGTTGATGAGGTCTGTTCTCTTTTAGTCTCTCTGCAGCTGATGGGAGGTACGGCAGTCCCGAGAGATGCACTGTAAACAATCCCTTCCTCTGTGTCAGAATATGTAGGGCTGCATGTCAGAAGGGTCTCATCTCGGTTTGCTCTAGTATTGGTCATAGCAGTTATGTTCTCTTGTTCATATTTATGTACTGTGTTTTTAGCACCGGTTTCTGTAGTTGTAAGGTGCCTGTTTTGGATCTTTGAGACACCATGTCACAATCATCATGCTTTTTCCATTGGCTGACTGCCTCTGTAATTCCCTAAGGGATTTTGTAGGTAAGGAGGTAGTTGGTGTCACTTACCAACTAAGCCTGAACACAGCAACCTGTAAATGGCAGAGGCAATGAGGAGGAGCGGCTGGGGTAGAACAATGGAAGATGGGAATTGGTGCAGGCAGGCCACAGTTTTGGGCAGCACCTGAGCATGTGGCTTTCGCTTTGGTGGTTTTCCGGTGCTGTAAGCAGCCTTGGAGGGACAAAGCCATATCCCAGTCAGCGGTCTGAGAAGGTGAGCCGGTTGTCAGCTGGGCTGGCATC
The DNA here is from genome assembly GCF_028858705.1 of Grus americana. Taxonomy (NCBI): domain Eukaryota; kingdom Metazoa; phylum Chordata; class Aves; order Gruiformes; family Gruidae; genus Grus; species Grus americana. The sequence goes on from NC_072879.1 coordinate 6,448,216, forward strand.
CCAGAGAAGGATATCATGGCAGCTCGGTTAAGGGTTTCTCTTTGGTTTTACAGGTGCCACATTGGCTGTTTTTTGGAATTGGATAAGGATTTGAGGCAAGCTGCAGCGGTAGCAAGGAGGGGAATGAGACTGGTGACTTCTCCAAGAGTAACAATAATTTTGTCTCTCTTAGCATCTTAAGTACCACAAATGATGATAGCTACAGTGTCCATCTCCAGAAGGCACGGGCAAGTAGAACACCACGGTCCTTTTGAGGAGGCTTGGTATTGTGGGAGAGGTTGGTGTTGACTGGTGTGATGGCTTACTGCTGGCACTGCTCGTTTATGGGGTTGTTCTATGCAGATGATGAAGCAGAACCAGGTGACTGCAGGACTGTCCCAGTTAGCCGATGTGTGGTAGGTATGTATTTGTCAGGGATGGTTTCAGATCCCTGGTGCTCTGAAAGCTAAGGTGATGGACCATGGATGGGGAGGGAGTGGGATGAGGAGGGGGCAAGTTTGGGGGTTGCAGGGGAGGGGTTTTAAGTTAGTTAAGGGGAAGAGGGCTGTCTGGGAGCAGTGCCCTTTGGGTGGGCAAAGGGAGCGGGTTACTTGTCAGCATAATGGGCAGGGCAGCTCCAGCCTGTGTCTGTGGTATGTTTGTTGTGTATGTTGTCTTCTGTGTGTTAGCCCTTCCTCGGGTCTCAGTGCCCTCTTTGCGCTCAAGGGGCACGGCATCCATCTCGGGCGCCGTCCCTAGGGTCTCGAATGCCTGTACTCACTGGCGTAGTGCTAATCGGGTGCTTTTCTTGCACAGCAAGCTTACAGCGTGGATCAGTCTTGCATCTCGGAAGTTTCCAGTGGATCCTCTCTTTTTGCAGCCTCATCCTAGGCTGCGTCGGGAGCTCTGCTCTCCAGCCATCCCTTTTCAGGGACTGGGGCTTCCTCCCCGCATCCTTGCGTTCTTAGGTCTTGAAGACCGGCTTCTTGCCACATCCGTCATCTCGGTTTTGACAGTAACTTCTTATAACGGGCCATGACAATCAGTTCTCTTCCGGGGTTGCCGTAGAGCTTCCTCGCCTGGGCGTTGCGCCCTGTCGGTAGTCTTGCTCGACATCGTCTCTGGTCTGGGAGTCATTCTTCTCGCTGAGAGTTTTCTCTCATCTTTGAGTCGTGTGGTTTGTAGCATTCTCTGTAGCCTTGGTCTGTGTGTGTGTGTTGGGTGTGGAGCTGCTCTGCCCGGGGCTGTCGAGTCAGGGTCAGGTGGACTAGCAATAAGAGTGTGTGGTTAGTATGTTGATATGCCCAGTCTGGAATGGTTTGGCTCTCACTCAGCATCTGGGTGACTTGTTTAAGAGTTTAGGTGTTTTTCAGATGTGAACAGGCTAAATGCGCACCAAAGAGCGGCAGTGGAGTGCCATAAGAAGGTGGGGTGGCCGGTGGTGTCAGAGGGAAGAGGTGGCTGGTGGCTGTATGACTACAGTAAGATTTATGTGGGCGTTCTTTACTTTGAATGTGTGAAGCTGGATATCAACACGGGAGGTGACTTGGGCCAGGTGTGCAGTGACTAGCAGGCTGAAGTAGCAGTTATTTTTCAGGTGTCGCATTGCTGGTTAAGATGCAGGTGTCCTTTGTTTGTGTTTTCTAGGTGGGGTGCAAGCATAGCAGCCCAAAATGACAGAGGCCAGGTGAACAAGCAGCTGAGGTAAAGGAGCAGGGGATAGGAATCTGTGTGGGCAGGCTGCGATTTTGGGCGCTGTCTCAGCATGTGCCTTTTTGCTTTTTTTTTTTTTTTTTTTTGCAGGTGCTGCAGAGGGGCGAAGCCGTGTGACAATGAGCGATCCGAGAAGGTGAGGCTGTTATCAGTGTCTAGTAGTACAGCACTATCCGGCAACTCAAACATTTTCCTCTCATTTTGCAGGTGCTGTGTGGCCATGTTTGGAACTGGATGCCCATTTGAGGTGAGCTACAAGAATAGCAAGGGTGATGCTGGGAGTGGTGACTTCCCACAAATGTAGGAGTAATTTTGTGTCTCTTGGTGTCAGGTGCCAGAAGTGATGACAGCTGCAGTGTGTCTCTGGAACAAGCAGGTGTGTGGAAAGCCGTGGAGCTTCTGAGGAGGGGGTGTTGTTGGAGAAGATGTTGACCAGGGCAATGCTGGCTGGCTGGCAATGTTTTTTGTTTGGTTTTTTTTTTTTTTTATTGCAGCTGATGAAGAGGAACCTGGGGACTGCAGGAACATCCCAGTTAGCTGATGTGTGGCCCACACGTTTTCTGTTGCGGATGGATTCAGATACCTGGCGCTCTGAAAGCTAGGTTGAGGGACCAGGGCTAGGGAGGGAGTGGGGTGTAGGAAGGGGGCAAGTTTGAGCGTTGCAGGGGAGGGGTTTTATGGTTAGTGCAGGGGAGAGGGCTGTCTGGGAGCAGTCCCCTTTGGGCAGGCAAAGGGAGCAGGTTACCTGTCGGCACAATGCTAGCCTGTGCTGGGCAGGGCAGCTCCAGCCTGTGTTCATGGTGTTGTATATTTTGTCTCCTGTGCCTTAGCCCTTCCTCGGGTGTCAGCGCCCTCTTTTTGCGCTCAAGGGGCATGACATGCTTCTCGGGCACCATCCCTAGGGTCTTGAATGCCTGTACTCATTGGCGTAGTGCCAATCGGGCGCTTCTCTTCTTGCATAGCAAGCTAACAGCGTGCATCGTTCCTGCATCTTGGAAGTTTCTGCTGGGTGCTCTTCTTGCAGCCTCATCCTAGGCTGTGTCGGGAGCTCTGCTCTAAAGCCGTCCCTTTTCAGGGACTGAAGGTTCTTCTCTGCATCCTTGCGTTCTTAGGTCTTGAAGACCGGCTTCTTGCCACATCCGTCATCTCGGTTTTGACAGTAACTTCTTATAACGGGCCATGACAATCAGTTCTCTTCCGGGGTTGCCGTAGAGCTTCCTCGCCTGGGCGTTGCGCCCTGTCGGTAGTCTTGCTCGACATCGTCTCTGGTCCGGGAGTCATTCTTCTCGCTGAGAGTTTTCTCTCATCTTTGAGTCGCATGGTTTGTAGCATTCTCTGTAGCCTGGGGGGGGGGGGGGGTGTGGGGGTGTGTGTGTGTGTGTGTGTGTGTGTGTGTTGGGTGTGGAGCTGCTCTGCCCGGGGCTGTCGAGTCAGGGTCAGGTGGACTAGCAATAAGAGTGTACGGTTAGTATGTTGATATGCCCAGTCTGGAATGGTTTGGCTCTCACTCAGCATCTGGGTGACTTGTTTAAGAATTTGGTGTGGTTTTTTCAGATGCAGACAGACAAGATGCGCACCAAAGAGCGGCAGAGGAGGCGAGCAGAGCGCCGTATGAAGGTGGGTCGGCCGGTGGTGTTGGAGGGAAGATCTGGCTGGTGGCTCTATGGCTCCATTAAGACTTGTCTGGGCCTTCTTGATTTTTTGAAGGCGTGAAGCTGGATATCAACACGGGAGGTGACTCGGGCCAGGTGAGCAGTGACTAGCAGGCTGAAGTAGTGGTTATTTTTCAGGTGTCACATTGCTGGTGAAGATGCAGGTATCCTTTGTTTGTGTTTTCTAGGTGGGGTGCAAGCAGGGCAGCCCAAAATGATGGAGGCCGGGTGAGCAAGCGGCTGAGGTAAAGGAGCAGGGGAGAGGAATCCGTGTGGGCAGGCTGCGATTTTGGGCGCTGTCTCAGCATGTGCCTTTTGCTTTGTTTTTGGCAGGTGCTGCAGGGAGCCTCGGAGGGGCGAAGCGGCGTGTCAATGAGCGGTCCCAGAAGGTTAGACGCTTGTCAGTGTCTCATACGAGAGCATTATACGGCAACTCATTTGAGCATTTTCCTCTGGTTTTGCAGGAGCCGTGTGGCCACTGTTGGAACTGGATACGCATTTGAGGTGAGCTGGAAAAATAGCGAGGGCGATCCTGGGAATGGTGGCTTTCCGCCAACGCAGGAGTAACTTTGTGTCTTTTGGCATCCTAGGCGCCACAGGCGATGACAGCCACGGTGTCTGTCTCTGGAAGGAGCAGGTGCGTGGAAAGCCACGGTGGTTACGAGGAGGGGGGTGTTGTGGGAGAGGCTGGTGTTGAGCCGTGCGATGCTGACTGACGGCACTGTTTTATTGTTTGTGTTGTGGGTTTCTTTAATGGTAGCTGATGAAGAGGAACCAAGTGACTGCAGGGCCGTCCTGGTTTGCCAATGCGCGGCACGCAGGTTTTCTGCTGTGGATGGTTCCAGATGCCCGGCCCTCTGAAAGCTAAGTTGAGGGACTAGGGCTAGGGAGGGAGCGGGGTGTAGGAAGGGGGCAAGTTTGAGGGTTGCAGGGGAGGGGTTTTATGGTTAGTGCAGGGGAGAGGGCTGTCTGGGAGCAGCCTTCCTTGGGCGGGCGAAGGGAGCAGGTTACCTGTCGGCACAATGCTAGCCTGTGCTGGGCAGGGCAGCTCCAGCCTGTGTCTGTGGTATGTTTGTTGTGTATGTTGTCTCCTGTGCCTTAGCCCTTCCTCGGGTGTCAGCGCCCTCTTTTTGCGCTCAAGGGGTATGACATGCTTCTCGGGCACCATCCCTAGGGTCTTGAATGCCTGTACTCATTGGCGTAGTGCCAATCGGGCGCTTCTCTTCTTGCATAGCAAGCTTACAGCGTGCATCGTTCCTGCATCTTGGAAGTTTCTGCTGGGTGCTCTTCTTGCAGCCCCATCCTAGGCTGTGTCGGGAGCTCTGCTCTAAAGCCGTCCCTTTTCAGGGACTGAAGGTTCTTCTCCGCATCCTTGCGTTCTTAGGTCTTGAAGACCGGCTTCTTGCCACATCCGTCATCTCGGTTTTGACAGTAACTTCTTATAACGGGCCATGACAATCAGTTCTCTTCCGGGGTTGCCGTAGAGCTTCCTCGCCTGGGCGTTGCGCCCTGTCGGTAGTCTTGCTCGACATCGTCTCTGGTCCGGGAGTCATTCTTCTCGCTGAGAGTTTTCTCTCATCTTTGAGTCGCGTGGTTTGTAGCATTCTCTGTAGCCTTGGTCTGTGTGTGTGTGTGTGTGTGTGTGTGTGTGTGTGTGTTGGGTGTGGAGCTGCTCTGCCCGGGGCTGTCGAGTCAGGGTCAGGTGGACTAGCAATAAGAGTGTACGGTTAGTATGTTGATATGCCCAGTCTGGAATGGTTTGGCTCTCACTCAGCATCTGGGTGACTTGTTTAAGAATTTGGTGTGGTTTTTTCAGATGCAGACAGACAAGATGCGCACCAAAGAGCGGCAGAGGAGGCGAGCAGAGCGCCGTATGAAGGTGGGTCGGCCGGTGGTGTTGGAGGGAAGATCTGGCTGGTGGCTCTATGGCTCCATTAAGACTTGTCTGGGCCTTCTTGATTTTTTGAAGGCGTGAAGCTGGATATCAACACGGGAGGTGACTCGGGCCAGGTGAGCAGTGACTAGCAGGCTGAAGTAGTGGTTATTTTTCAGGTGTCACATTGCTGGTGAAGATGCAGGTATCCTTTGTTTGTGTTTTCTAGGTGGGGTGCAAGCAGGGCAGCCCAAAATGATGGAGGCCGGGTGAGCAAGCGGCTGAGGTAAAGGAGCAGGGGAGAGGAATCCGTGTGGGCAGGCTGCGATTTTGGGCGCTGTCTCAGCATGTGCCTTTTGCTTTGTTTTTGGCAGGTGCTGCAGGGAGCCTCGGAGGGGCGAAGCGGCGTGTCAATGAGCGGTCCCAGAAGGTTAGACGCTTGTCAGTGTCTCATACGAGAGCATTATACGGCAACTCATTTGAGCATTTTCCTCTGGTTTTGCAGGAGCCGTGTGGCCACTGTTGGAACTGGATACGCATTTGAGGTGAGCTGGAAAAATAGCGAGGGCGATCCTGGGAATGGTGGCTTTCCGCCAACGCAGGAGTAACTTTGTGTCTTTTGGCATCCTAGGCGCCACAGGCGATGACAGCCACGGTGTCTGTCTCTGGAAGGAGCAGGTGCGTGGAAAGCCACGGTGGTTACGAGGAGGGGGGTGTTGTGGGAGAGGCTGGTGTTGAGCCGTGCGATGCTGACTGACGGCACTGTTTTATTGTTTGTGTTGTGGGTTTCTTTAATGGTAGCTGATGAAGAGGAACCAAGTGACTGCAGGGCCGTCCTGGTTTGCCAATGCGCGGCACGCAGGTTTTCTGCTGTGGATGGTTCCAGATGCCCGGCCCTCTGAAAGCTAAGTTGAGGGACTAGGGCTAGGGAGGGAGCGGGGTGTAGGAAGGGGGCAAGTTTGAGGGTTGCAGGGGAGGGGTTTTATGGTTAGTGCAGGGGAGAGGGCTGTCTGGGAGCAGCCTTCCTTGGGCGGGCGAAGGGAGCAGGTTACCTGTCGGCACAATGCTAGCCTGTGCTGGGCAGGGCAGCTCCAGCCTGTGTCTGTGGTATGTTTGTTGTGTATGTTGTCTCCTGTGCCTTAGCCCTTCCTCGGGTGTCAGCGCCCTCTTTTTGCGCTCAAGGGGTATGACATGCTTCTCGGGCACCATCCCTAGGGTCTTGAATGCCTGTACTCATTGGCGTAGTGCCAATCGGGCGCTTCTCTTCTTGCATAGCAAGCTTACAGCGTGCATCGTTCCTGCATCTTGGAAGTTTCTGCTGGGTGCTCTTCTTGCAGCCTCATCCTAGGCTGTGTCGGGAGCTCTGCTCTAAAGCCGTCCCTTTTCAGGGACTGAAGGTTCTTCTCCGCATCCTTGCGTTCTTAGGTCTTGAAGACCGGCTTCTTGCCATATCCGTCATCTCGGTTTTGACAGTAACTTCTTATAACGGGCCATGACAATCAGTTCTCTTCCGGGGTTGCCGTAGAGCTTCCTCGCCTGGGCGTTGCGCCCTGTCGGTAGTCTTGCTCGACATCGTCTCTGGTCCGGGAGTCATTCTTCTCGCTGAGAGTTTTCTCTCATCTTTGAGTCGCGTGGTTTGTAGCATTCTCTGTAGCCTTGGTCTGTGTGTGTGTGTGTGTGTGTGTGTTGGGTGTGGAGCTGCTCTGCCCGGGGCTGTCGAGTCAGGGTCAGGTGGACTAGCAATAAGAGTGTACGGTTAGTATGTTGATATGCCCAGTCTGGAATGGTTTTGCTCTCACTCAGCATCTGGGTGACTTGCTCAGGAATTTGGTGTTTTGTCAGACGTGGACAGGCTACATGCGCACTGAAGAGCGGCAGTGGAGGTGAGCAGAGTGCTGTAAGGAGGTGGAGCATATTGGTGCTGGAGCTGACTTGGGCCAGATGAGCAGTGACTCGTGGGCTGAAGTAGCAGTTATTTTTCAGGTGTTGCATTGCTGGCTAAGTTAAAGGTATCCTTTGTGTTTTCCAGGTAGGGCACAAGCTTTAGCGTGGCAACATGTAAATGGCAGAGGGGGCAAGGACAAGTGGCTGAGGTAAAGGAATGGAAGAAGGGAATCACTGTGGGAAGGCTGTAGTTTTGGGCACTAACATAGCATGTGTTTTTTTTTTTTCTTTGTTTTTTGCAGGTGCCGCAGGGAGCCTCGGAGGGGCAAAGCCATATGCCGATGAGCGGTCCGAGAAGGTGAGGCGGTTGTCAGTGTATAATCGCATAGCACTATATGGCACCTAGTTTAAGCATTGCCCTTTGGTTTTGCAGGTGCTGTGTGGCCACGTTTGGAACTGGATGCCCGTTTGAGGTGAGCTGAAAGAATAGCAAGGGTGATCCTGGGAGCGGTGACTTCTCCCCAGTGTAGGAGTCATTTTGTGTGTCTGGTGCCACAAGCGATGACAGCTGCAGTGTCTGTCTCTGGAACGAGCAGGTGCATGGAAAGCTGCGGTCCTTCTGAGGGGGGGTTGTTGTGGGAGAGGTTGGTATTGGTGGGTGCGATGTTGACTGCCAGCACTGTTTTCTTCTGTGTTTAGTATTTTAATTGTCGGTGATGAAGAGGAACCAGTCAGCATCTTCTGTTGCAGATGGTTCTAGATCCTTGGCCCTCCTAAAGCTAAGTTGAGGGACTGCAGCTGGGGAGGGAGTGGGATGAGGTTGGGAGTTGCAGGGGAGGGGTTTTAAAGTTTAGTGTAGGGGAGAGGGCTGACCAGGAGCTGTCCCCTTTGGGCAGGCAAAGGGAGCAGGTTACTTGTCAGCACTGTGCTAGACTGTGCTGGGCAGGGCAGTTCCAGCCTGTGTCTGTGGCATGTTTGTTGTGTGTCTTGTCTTCTGTGTCTTAGCCCTTCCTCTGGTCTCAATGCCCTATTTGTGATCAAGGGGCATGGCATGCTTCTCAGGTGCCATCGCTAGGATCTCAAATGCCCATACTCATCGGCATAGTGCCAATTGGGTGCTTCTTTGATTGCATAGCCAGCCTTACAGCCTGGATGGATCTTGTGTCTCAGAAGTTTTTGGTGGGTCTTCTTTTTGCAGCCTCTTTGCATGCTGCGTCAGGAGAGCTGACATTTACAGCCATCCATTTTAACAGAATGGGGCTTCCTCCCTGCATCCTTACATTCTTAGGTCTTGAACACAGGCTTCTTGCCACCTCTGTCCTGTTGTTTTTGACGGTAACTTCTTATAATGGGCCATTACAGTCCATCCTTTTCTGGCATTGCTATAGGGCTTGCTGGCCTGGGTGTTGTACTCTGTAGGTAGTCTTGCTCGGCAGTGTCTCTGGTCAGGCAGTCCTTCTTGCTGAGAGTTTTCTCTCCTCATCCTTGAGTCACATTCTTTATAGCGTTGGTCTTCGCATGCGTTGTGGTGGGTTGACCCTGGCTGGGGGCCAGGTGCCCACCAGAGCTGCTCTCTCACTTCCCTCATTCACCAAACAGGGGAGAAAAGGCATAACGAAATGCTTGTAGGTTGAGATAAGGACAGGGAGAGATCACTCACTAATTATCATCATGAGCAAAACAGACCAAACTTAGAGAGGGAATTCATCTAATTTATTACTAGGCAAAACAGAGTAGAGGAATGAGAAAATAAAATCAACTCTTAAAACACTTCCCCCCACCCCTCCCATCTTCCCGGGCTCAACTTCACTCCCGGCTTCAACCTTCCCCCCCTCAGTGGCACAGGGGGACGGGGAATGGGGGTTACGGTCAGTTCATCTCATGGTGTTTCTGCCGCTTCTTCATCCTCAGGGGGAGGACTCCTCTCATCGTTCCCCTGCTCCAGCATGGAGTCCCTCTCATGGGGTGCAGACCTTCAGGAGCAAACTGCTCCAGCGTGGGGTCCCAAGTCCTGCCAGCAAACCTGCCCTGGCGTGGGCTCCCCTCTTCACGGGTCCACCGGTCCGGCCTGGAACTTGCTCCAGCGTGGGCTTCCCACGGGCCGCAGCTTCCTTCAGGTGTCTCCACCTGCTCCGGTGTGGGGTCCTCCACGGGCTGCAGGTGGAATCGCTACACCCCCTCATCCTTCCTCCATGGGCTGCAGGGGGACAGCCTGCTTCACCATGGTCTTCACCACGGGCTGCAGGGGGATCTCTGCTCCGGCACCTGGAGCTCCTCCTCCCCCTCCATCTGCACTGACCTTGGTGTCTGCAGAGTTTCTTACATCTTCTCACTCCTCTCTCCGGCTGCAAAAGCTCTCTCTCTCTAAGTGTTTTTCTTCTTAAATATGTTATCACAGAGGCACTGATTGGCTTGGCCTTGGCCAGCGGCGGGCCTGTCTTAGAGCTGGCTGGCATTGGCTCTGTCAGACACGGGGAGCTTCTAGCAGCTTCTCACAGAAGCCACCCCTGTAGCCCCCCCGCTACCACAACCTTGCCATGCCAACCCAACACATGCGTGCATTTTGTCGTGGAGCTGCTCTGCCCTGGGTTGTTGAGTCAGGGTTAGGTGGAATAGCCATAAGAGTGTAGGGTTAGTATGTTGATATGCCCAGACTGCTTGGGCAAAGGTTGTGTAGTTGCCTCAGATGGAGTAGCTGTTGCCAGGCTGTGTTGGAGAGTCATTTCCATAGTGGTCTGTGGACATGATGGGAGCTGCCTGGGAGGGGCTATTCAGGGGTGATAAAAGCAGATTGACTCTCAAAGGGGTGAAAGGCCTGTCTGTGTGGGGCTGAAAGTTTGGGGTTTTTTTCTTCTAATTGCAGTGTGTAGTTGGACTGTAGATGCCATTTGAAATTGTTCAGCTATTGCTCTGCATCCTGGTGCGTTCTTGTTATGGTTTAGCCCCAGCTGGTAGCTGAGCACCATGTGATTTTTTTTTTTTTTTTTTTTAGGTGCACAGCAGGGAAAAGTACCCATGCACCTCTTTGTGGCACCCCAGCCAGATAATTGGGGTGCAAAGTAATGAAATGTGCCTGTGTGCCCCTTTCCAAGGTGCCCCAGCCAGAAATTGGGGCACACCAGCTCAAAATCAAGGTGTTGCCACAAATATAGATTTTGTTATGTGGTTTTAATTTAGTAGCAATCAGGACTTATTAATATTTTTGGGACAGATAACAGTATTAGCTTACATAATTATTAATGGCACTTAATCATCAGCTAGTCTAACTATGCTTTTCAATGGAATTTTTTACAATCAAAACAGTGAGTTAGTTAAAAATTTGAGCAGGGCTAGGGTGACCCAAAACTTACAGCAGGGTTGCATGCACAGATGGGGGTTAAATCAAATCACACGTCTAGACAGGCTGACAAACAATCCTGGATTGTTACAGGCACACAGACAGGCAAATAGTTTTTAACCAAACTGTACAGGCACACACACACGTGGAGCTTGATGTACGAATAAAATTTCCAATTTCATGACACACTCACTTCTATGTGCTGGCATTTGTCAAAGGGTAATTAGCAAATCCTGCAAAATCGGGCCTTTGAGTCCTTACAAAACCATGGATGCATGATCTTTGAATCCTCTTGAAATCTCCCCTGCGAGGTCTTCCAGCTCAGGGGAGATCCTGGCTCACACAGTCCACCGCTGTCACAGAGAACCCAAAGGTCTTACTTTTGGATCATAAGATGATTGTGAGAGCATCGCATTGAGCAGGTCTGTCACATCCCCTATCATGCACCAGCCTCTGGGAACATCCGACGATAAGATGGACTGCTAAAGACTACTCTGAGAGCAATGGGTAGTGGGACCCTCAAACACTAGGAGACACATTTAGCAAAGGGCACCTGGTTAGACAATGACAGGGGATCTGCCAATCGAGCTGGCCCTGCCCAATATAAACTTCCATGTACTGTACAAGGAGATAAAAGTCCCCCACAGTGCGTATGAAGAATAGATTTGGGAAGATAGTCTGGGTTAGCCCTGCTTCGGACAAAAACAAACCCATCTGTGAGATTGCTTTTGCTCAGGGACCTGGGTGCACTCGGTGGGTGATACAAAAGGATGGGGCGGTCGAATGTGTATCTCAAGGGGATCTGATTTTGGGTGTGAATAGCCAATAAATTAAATTGCATGATGTGAATTGCTAAATAACTCTACTATCATATGTCATAGCTACTACAATTGCTATATGCTCTATCCACAGTATTACCACAAGAATCACCCAAATTAATGAAGGATGAACTTTGCTCAGTTTCATCAAAGCATAGCAATGATGGAACTAGAACTGACTTCAGTGACTGGCGCTCAGCAAGTTCCTTGAAATCAACAACTTCGAGGCTCAGACCCTGAGCATGGACCACACCAGCTATGCCAGATGTGAGCTCCAGAAGCAGCCACAACACTCCAACAGTCTACAGCCTTGCTCCTGACCTGAGAGACTGTTAGAGCAGATGGAGCTCCAAGTCATGGACTAAATGAACTCAATGGACATTTTAGAGGCATGGCCCATAGCCTAAGTGAATGATATCTGTGTGTCTAACTTTTTTTATATATATGTAAAAGAGAAGGAAAGTGGTGGTGATTAATTGGAATTGTTGGATGAGGGCAGGATGTAGATGGTTTAGAATAAAGGGTGGATAATATCTGGTTTTGGCTGGGATAGAGTTACATTTCACCAGAAGGGAAGGGGCAGGGCAGCTATTTGTGTAGCCACTGAGGATGGGGCTGGCCCTCCTGCACCAAGGGCTGTGGCTGGGGAGGGGGTCGCCTGTGCTTGCCTAGCCTCGGGAGCTCACGTAAGAGAGAAACAAAGGGGCTGTCACAGACAGCTGCCTCTGACAAGGAACAGCCAGTCCCTGCAGCGAGGAAGGATCCCTCCCAGCGTTCCCCAACAAGGGTCCACCATAAGCACACAGCACCAGGAGTTTGGTGCCTCAGGCAGCCGCGTGTGTGAGCTGCTGTGCGTCCAGGAAGCCTGGTGGGAGAGGAGCGGCGAGGTACCCGCCACCTGCTCCCGGGTAGGCGAGCATCAGGTAGCCAGCAGTGCAGAGGAGGCAACGCCACCAGTTGCCAGCAGCGCACTGTTGTGCATTCTGGCGGTGACCGGTTGTCGCTGTGGAGGGGAAATGTGCAGTAGATGTATGTGGCACAGCGGCTGAACGATGCGGTGGGGTGATGCTCTGGTAGCACCTGGCCAGTGCTGTTGGACCTACCCCTGGACAACTGTATCCTGCAGCAGGGTGGAAAGGGGGAGAAAATGGGAGAAAACAGAAACAGTTAGAGAGGGGAGTGGGCAGAAACAGGGGAAACAGGAACATGGGAAGGAAAATAAGAGAGAAAAAAAATGAGGGTGGAAGAGAACAATGAGGATTCGGGGTAAGGTAAGGCACAATTTGGGGCAAGAAAGGCAAAATCGTAAAACAGAGTCTCTGAAAACGGGGGAGGAAAACCCCCAGGTAAACTAAAGGAAAAACCAGGAAGGACACAGGACAAAACCAGGCAGAATGGGGAAAATGGGTCAGTGGGGGGGAATTGGGAGCAGTTATGGGGCACTTGGGTGGTAGGTGTGGGGTGACTGGGAGATAGGGTCAGTTATGGGGCAGTGGGGACACTTGTGGGTCTGGCCCTTGACAAGGGTCAGACCTGGAGTTCCTGGAGGTGGTGACAGAGCAGCTGAGGCTGGTGTTTTTGGTGAGGGGGGGGATGATGGGGACACCCCAGCCCCTGAACACACCAGTATGGCCCCACACTGCCCCCCCCCGTCCCAGTACTCCCAGTATGATGCCCAGCCTGATCCCAGTATGGGATGTAGTATTAAAGAGCAGGCATTCTTTATTACAGCACCGGATGCACAGGGGCTAGCTCCACCTATCACACCTACCTTAAAACAAAAGTTCATCCTTTATGTATCTTAAAGGTGTGAACATTCATCCATTTTCTGAGAAGTCTCCGCCTCTCCGCCTATCTACTACTTTTACACGATGCTGGCGTCGCAAAACTACGCTACGCACGCGCGGGGGTCTCGGGTGGTCGTCGGTGGTCATCTGGGCAGTTAGCCCCCCCCCACTCCTTTTCCCTTTTATGGTCACGAGTCTCAAGGACAATTTCTTCTCCTCGGATGTTTCCCAACTCTGTCATCAGGCCAAGCTGTTCTTCCTTATCGACCCTGTTTAGGCAATCCCAGCAGGACGGTTCTCTTCTCAAGGTTAGGATGTATTCTCCGTACACGTTAATCGCTCATAGGCCTTGTTAAATTCAAAGCTAGTCGTTGCTCCGTAAAAGAATTTCTCAGTATTTCCCCCCTTTGAGACTTCCAAAGTAAGATCTCTTTGGGACTTTCACCTAGATGGCATAATTTTGATATTATCATTTTTGACCGTCAGGTACATGCAATTGGGTACAAGACCATGTGATCAAGGTTAAATATTGAATCACAATACAACACCATATACACAAACAACTGCAGCTATGATTACTACAAATAATTCCTTCAGTCAGGTTAGGTTTGGTAGCCGTGAGGTTAACCAATTCCACCACAAGTGGGAAGATTCCTTTTCCTTTTGCCACTCTTCCACTGCCCTCTCAATCAAATTGACTTCTTTCTGTTGGGTCTCAATACCATGTTCTTGTCCTATAAAAGCACAAATTCCTCCTTGACTAGCTAACAGATAATCTAGGGCCGTGCAATTTTGTAGACTCACCATTCTATTTTGGGCCATTTCATAAGATGTAAAAGGGAACCCTGTTCCTCCCAACATTATCTGTGAGCATATCCAACAATTTGTCACATTAAGCTCTTTAGCCAATCACATTTTCATCTCCTCATAAAGGTTGTTGTGATTTGTCCCCCTGGTTAGCTGAACAGTTAGTAACATTGTGGCTATTCCAACCAAAACACACACAGCTTACTGGCTCATTTTCATGTTGATTTTTGAATTTTCTTATTTGGAGAGGTTCTTTATCCAATGAGCAGACCTTCCATTGAGCTTCTTTTGGCTATGATGCTGGTTTTACTCTAGTATAATCGATCCAGGACTCCTTCCCTGCAACCTTAACAGCAGTAAAAGTAGTTAATATCACTTGATACGGTCCTTTCCATCTTCGCTGAAGGAGTTCCTCGTTCCAGACCTTGATATAGACCCAATGTCCAGGCTGGTAAGGATGAACCTGTGTATCCAAACCTTGAGGTGAAGAAAGAGGTGTTACATGTATCTGAAACAAGGAAACAATCCTTCCCATTTTCATCGTGTATTCTTTTAAATCCCAATTTCCAAATACATGAGCCAAATTTTGAAGGATTTCAGCCACAAGGCGGGGATCCCTATCAGAGGACATTCCTATTGGTACTCCAAATCTGGGAATTATTTCTTTCATTAATACCTTTACTACTTCTCTCGCCTTGTCGGTGCTACAGGGAAAAGCCTGCGGCCATCCAGAAAAGGTGTCCGCTACTACCAATAAATATCGGTAACCATTTTGACGGGGCAATTCAGAAAATAAAAAAACCTATTTGCCAGTAATCTCCTGGACTATTACCTTTTCTAACGACTCCCATAGGCAGCCATCTAAAATTTTTGCCTGATATCACAGCCTATCCTTTGGAAGGTTAATGTGTTTATTAGGGACAATCAAAAGATGCCCCTCCCCCTTAGCTGCTTCCTTAGCCGCCTGATCCACCAACCTGTTTCCCACGTAGATTTCGGTATTTCCAAAGTGATAAGCCTTACAGTGCGTCACTGCAAACTCTGCCGGTAACCGGACGCTCTTTAAGAGCTTTACCATAGTTTCTCCATATGTAATGGGGGACCGTCGAGCTGACAATAGACCTCTCTTTCCAAATAGCTCCGTGAGCATGCTCCACTCCAAAGGCATACTTGGAGTCTGTCCAAATATTTACTCGCTTTCCTTGAGAGCACGTTAATGCCCTTTCAAGTGCCACTAATTCCACCTTCTGTGCTGAGGTGTTAGGTAGAAGAGCCTTTGCTTTAATCGCCTTTTCCTGAAAAACCACCACATAACCTGCCAACCATCTTCCTTTTTCCACGTAGCTGCTTCCATCCGTATATACTTCACAATCAGGGCGTTCAAGCGCGGTATCCTTCGGGTCCTCTTGGCTAAAGTAGACCCGTTCGATTGTTCGAGAACAGTCCCATTCTATTTCCCCGCTATTTTCCAAAGAGGTGGATAGAAATAATACAGGATTAAGCATAGATGTTACCTTTAAGTTCACCTCATCTGTGTCCAAAAAGATGGCTTGATATTTCATCATTCTGCTCGGCGATAACCAGCGATTTCCTTTTTGCTCCAGTACCGCCGTCACCATACGGGGCACCTACGCGGTCATCCGTTGCCCCGTAGCAAACTTCCGTGCCTCTCGAATCGGCAATATAGTCGCCGCTATGGCCCGGAGGCAGGACGACCAGCCTTTACTCACGTTGTCCAGCTGTTTTGAAAAGTATCCCGCCGGTCTTTTCCGGGATCCCAAATGTTGGGCGAGGACTCCCAGAGCTAGGTGAAACCTTTCACAAACGAACAATTCAAAAGGTTTAGTCAGATTTGGTAGTCCTAGAGCTGGGGCCATCATTAAGGTTCTTTTAAGCGAGTCAAAGGCTCAATGACACCGCAGGGTCCAGACCAACCTGTCTCCCAATTCTTTCAATGCCTCGTTAAGAGGTTGTAACCCACACCACCCTGCCGTTCCCAAAAAAGCCTGCAGTTCCCTTTTCAAAGTCAGTTCCAGTATTTGACATATAGCTTCTTCCCTCTCTGTCCCCAGGCTCCGCAAACCTGGGGAAATAGCAAACCCTAAATATAATACCTGTTATTTTAGTAGTCGAGCCTTCTTTTTAGATGCTCGATACCCCACGCATCCCAAGAAATTTAAAGGGCTTATAGCAATTTCCATATACTTATCAGGTGACTCGGCCGCAATTCACACATCATGCACACATTGCGGCAAAGTAGAGTCTTCGTGATGTTGCTTCCATTCTTTTAACTCTTTGGCTAATTGATTCCCAAACAGAGCGGGCTATTTTTAAACCCCTGGGGAAGAACCATCCAAATCCATTGATTTTTTCGCCCTGTCGTGCAGCTTTCCCATTTGAAGGCAAACAGTTCCCGACTCCCCTTGTTCAAGGGTATGCAAAAGAAAGCATCCTTTGAGTCCAGAACTTTAAACCTGTAAGTCCAGAACTGTAAACCATGTGTCTGTTTCTTTAATTGTCTACAATTTGATTGACAGCTCTCAGGCCTCGTACCAGACGGTACTCATTTGAATGAGGTTTCTTTACCGGCAGGATCGGAGCGTTAAACGCTGACTGGCATTCAACCAATAGCCCGAATGTTTTAAAATTATTTATTAACATCTCTAATCCTACTCTAGCCTCTAACCGTAAAGGGTATCGTTTCTGCCTTACCGGTTTAGCTCCCGGCTTTAACCGAATCTTCACCAGTTCCACGGCTCATGACCTTCCCGGAATTCCACTGGCCCATACCAACGGGATTACCGCATCCTCTATTTCCCGCAGGATTGCCGTTTCCACCAGATCCTGTAACGTATAAACTTCAGCATCTAAAGATTTAGATTCAGGTATCTTTACACAGATCATTCCTCTTTTGAAATTTATTTGTGCTCCGACTTTGGTGAGGAGGTCTCTTCCCAGCAAGGGAACGGGGTGCTCTGGCATGTATAAAAACTGATGGGTTACTCGCTGTTTCCCAGTATTAAAATGTAGCGGTTGAAAGAACGGTCTCTTTTCTTTTTTTTCCCTGTAGCACCACCACCAACTACATTCTCTTGGCTTAGTTTCCCTTTATAAGTATTACTCATTGAGTAGGCCGCTCTGGTATCTACCAGAAAATCTGTTTCCTCATTCCCCAATGTTATCGTGACCGAGGGTTCCGTTGGGGCTTCTTTCGAGACTTCCCCCAGTCCTCATCATCGATCAGTATCTCCACCTAGGGTAAGCAGCCTGGCGGCTATTTGCGCCTGTTCTGGCCTTAGCCCCGACTCTCCCCCTCTCCCTCGGGGGGCATTCTCTTTTCCAGCGTCCCTCCCGTCTGCAAACTGCACGCCGATTCGGACCCAACCGAGCGGATGCTCCTCTTCCCATTCCTCGGTAACCCCTTACTGTGCCTCACCTTCCTCTATAGGCTCCTCCAGGAGCCCCTGCTAAAGCAGCAATCAGTCTCCCATCTCTTAGATTTTTTTCCCTTCGAGCCTGTCGTGTCTCCTTTTCTTTCTCCCTATTATTAAAAACTATCCATGCTTCCTCTAACATCTTTCCCAAATCCCTTGAGTCTGCCCTTTCTAATTTTTGAGGTTTCTTTTTTATATCTGGTGCCAATTGTCCCATCAAGCTAGAAGCCAGTTGGACAGCCTCTTCTGGTTTTGCAGGGTTCAGATTAGTATATTTCCTGGCAGTGACTCCACGAAGGCGGACGGGGATTCATTTGGTTGTTGCTTAACCTCATATGATTTGGACCAGCTGATCGTTCTTGGCATAGCACGCCTTACACCAAATAGTATCTGTCTCCGACACCTTGCTAAAAGCCCCCCGGGGTCCGGCCGGTTGGGATCCCACCCTGGGTCTACGGTAGGAAAATTCCGATCTACCCTTCCCTGCAAATCCCCATTAGCACGTGCCCCTCCTACCTGTTTCTGGGCAGTGTTTAATACCATCTTTTTCTCAGTTTCATCTAACAATGTGTCCGTTATAACCTGCATGTCATTCCAATCAGCGTCCTGAGCTCTAATTATGATTTCAAACACCTTTGCCACCCTTTCTGGGTCTTCCCTGTAAGTACCTGCCATTTCTTTCCAGGATCTTAGCTCTGTTATTGAAAACAGCACTTTAACTGTTACTGGCCCATTATTTCCGACTCCTTGCCCGAGAGGAGCTTGAATAACTCCCCTCGTCTCTTCCCGTCTCCCCCATGTTCTTCCTGCAATCGGGCTAAATCCTTCCGCCCCGCCAAGTCATCCTGCTCTTTCACGACTCCCGCCTCCCGTTCCTCTTGCGCTTCTAACTTCACCATCCTGTCTACGACCGCTCCCTCTCTCTCCTCTTACGCTGCTGTCATCATCATTTCTTATCCACAGGGTTCTCCTATCTCCATCGAGGAGCAATCATTAACTCCAAATCACCCTCTCTCTCACATTTCAAGCACCTTTTTCCAATGCTACAGGCTGAGCAACATCTTTTCAAATTCCTGCTCCACCCCCCATCCGCTTTCCTTTACCAGGGCTATAACCATAGGGTCCTGCGGAGCAAGCCCGCAAACCTTTTGCCACTCCGGATGATTTCTTAACGTAAAGAACAAATCTACATACGGTACTTCATCCCGCTTATTTTCTCTTCTACAAAACAACATTAATTGTAACAGGGTGTTATATTTTAACATTCCATTATTTGGCCGTACAATGGCCAACAATTGTTACAATATTCCACAGGCTGCCTCAGAGCGAGAAGATCTCCCCGCACCTTTCTCCAATATTTCAATATACATCCGACAGGAGATTTTTTTTAGAATCCCCCGTTCCGCCGAGGGTTTATTACCCGTTACAAAATAGTACGAAACGTAACGCAACAACACTAAACCAATAATTTAACACAAAATAACAAGATGAAAACACAAAAGCAATGATTTAACACAAAATAACTGGAAGTCGGGGACTCGAACCCCTCATACCAGCGGGACTCTAACCCACCTCTTCCAAACCCGGGTGTCCTTCAGACTTTCGTCCGATAGGATCGAATCCTTCCCTTAGGCACCTTTGTAGGCCAACCCCGCGAGGCTTTCGCCACGCCTTACGGGCAGGCAACCTTTAACGTCCCTTACTTTAGTGTCCCTTAAAGAAAAGAATGCCTTTACCTTCCCAGGGGTCTTGCTCAGAGCTCTTCAGTCCAGGGATCAGAGGTTCTCCCCGAGAATCCCTCGGTGCCGGCTGGAGGTCCTACTATCCCGCGGATCCATCTGGGTTCAGAAGCAGAGTCCCATCCGGGTCGCCAGAAACTGTTACCGAAACACCGGAAAAGAACTCCTTAATGCTAATGTAGTATTAAAGAGCAGGCATTCTCTATTACGGCGCCGGATGCACGGGGGATAGCTCCGCCTATCACACCTACCTTAAAACAAAAGTTCATCCTTTATATATCTTAAAGGTGTGAACATTCATCCATTTTCTGAGAAGTCTCCGCCTCTCCGCCTATCTATTACTTTTACACGATGCTGGCGTCGCAAAACTACGCTACGCACGCGCGGGGGGTCTCGGGTGGTCGTCGGTGGTCATCTGGGCAGTTAGCCCCCCCCACTCCTTTTCCCTTTTATGGTCACGAGTCTCAAGGACAATTTCTTCTCCTCGGATGTTTCCCAACTCTGTCATCAGGCCAAGCTGTTCTTCCTTATCGACCCTGTTTGGGCAATCCCAGCAGGACGGTTCTCTTCTCAAGGTTAGGATGTGTTCTCCGTACACGTTAATCGCTCATAGGCCTTGTTAAATTCAAAGCTAGTCGTTGCTCGGTACAAGAATTTCTCAATGCTACGGATGCATACGGGCTCCCTCGGGCACCCAAGGGTGGATAGAGGATCCCACGGGTCTCCACAGGAGCACGTGTGCTCCCACGGGCTCCCTTAGGCACGTAAGGGTGCATAGAGGTTTCCACAGGCCTCCACAGGGGCACGTGGGCTGCCACGGGCTTACACAGGTTCCCACGTGCACACGTGGTCTCCCACAAGTTCTCGAGGCTGCATAAAGTCTCCCACAGGTTCACACCTGATCCCGCAGCAGCACACGGGCTTCCGCAGGGTCCTACAGGCTCCCACGAGCCTCCACGGGCTACACAGGATCCTATGGGTTTTCACGGGCTTAAACGGCCTCCCATGTGGGCACGTGGGCTCCCACAGGCTTCCACAAGTTCCCACAGACTCTCATTGTCTGCCACGGCCTCTCACAGTCTGCCACGGCCTCTCACAGGTTCACGCGTGATCCCACAGGCTCTCGCAAGCTCCCACGGGTGCACACAGGCTCCCTCGGGCACCCAAGGGTGCACAGAGGCTCCCACAGGCCTCTACAGGGACATACGGGCTTTCACAGGCTCCCACAGGCCTAAATGGGTTCCTGCAGATGCACGTAGCCTCCCACGGGTTCTCGAGGGTGCATACGGGCTCTCACAAGTTCCCACGGGAGCACCAAGGTTCCCAGAAGCGCACATGGGCTCCTACGTACTCCCGCAGGCTCCCACGGGTTCAGATGTGCCCCCACGGCCTCCCACAGAGGCGCACGGGCTCTCGCGGTCTCTTTCCTGCATCCTGCGTTGTAAAATTTTTGCTCTATGTCTACTGTTATCAATATGTCTCTCCCTGTTTTTAAATTGTTTCCTGTC
The DNA here is from genome assembly GCF_028858705.1 of Grus americana. Taxonomy (NCBI): domain Eukaryota; kingdom Metazoa; phylum Chordata; class Aves; order Gruiformes; family Gruidae; genus Grus; species Grus americana. The sequence continues at coordinate 6,468,747 of NC_072879.1, forward strand.
TGTCCTTAACCCGTCGCTTCTAAATTTTCTTTCCTTCTCTATTTTTATCTAGTTTACCATCTTCCCGCTTTTTATTCTTTTCCTTTATTTCCTTAATCTTGTTGCTTTTAAGACTTTTTTCTACATCTACTTTTAGCTAGTTCCTGTCTCTATTTTTTAATGCTTTCTTGTCTGTTGGGTACTCCCTCAATTTTACAATTTTCTTTATATGTCTCCATTTATTTAGTTTCTTGTCCTTATTTTTTTTATTTTTCCTCCTTTAATGCATTTATTTTTCATTTTTTTCCACATCTACTTTTATCTAGTTTTCTCTCCCTATTTTTAAATCTTCTTTTCCTCTCCCTTGTACCCTTTTGCCTTTTAAATTTTCTTTCCACATCTACTTTTAGCAAGCTGTCTACCCCTATTTTTACTACTTTCTTGCTTGTCGCATCCCCTGTTTGTTTTTAAGTTTTCTTTATGTCTTTTGGGTTTTTCCCTTCTCCGTTCATCCCGAGGCTTTAGAGAGTCTCCTCAGCACACTCTTACCTCTGGAACGTAATTTGTAGCCCTCTTGGTCTGTCAGGATGTGTCCTTGGGTCATCACTCTTCCTTAGAGCGGTCTTTTTGTCCTCTGCTCCCTCTCTCTTGCCTCCAATGGGTCACGTCTTCCTCAGGACATCTGCACCCTATTCAAATCCCCTCCCGTGTCCTTTTGCGCCCTCGAGCCTCCTTCGGTCTCTCTGGCCACCTTTTGGGGTTTTTTGTGCCCTGCAGAGCGCTCCCGCGTTACTCTTTGCAGTTTAGGATGTCTTCGTTCGGCTCCGGCCCCCTGACGGCATCCATACCTTGTCGAAGTCCCCTTCTGAGTTCCACATCGTTATCTCTGAGGCTTCTTTGATCTCTCGGGCTCCTTCGGGACTCTTCCGCTCCCTTTGCCGAGCCCTCGCGAGACATCCCCTACGCCCCGGAGCCCTGTCGGGAGGGCGCTTTGCACCCCTCTTTTCCCCTCAGAGCTCTTCCCGAGACCGCACCTGTTACCCCGGTCCTCTCCTCCGTGCCGCGCACTTCCGTTCGGTCCCCGAGGGCATCCGTGCTTTGTTCAATTCCCTTTAGAGCTCATCACGGCCCCGAGACTTCTTCGGTCTCTCCGGCCCCTTCGGGACCTCTCTAATCTCTGCGACGATGCTTCTCGTTCCTTTGGAACCTTTTCGGAAGCCATCTTTTTCCTCCAGAGCAGTCTTTTTGTTTTCTGTCTTACAGTATGTTTCTGCTTGTTTCCTGGTACCCCAAAGATGTCTATCCTTGGTTCAGCTTGCCTCTTGAATTTTCCAGAGCAGGCAACAGCCTTTGTCCATTTCTATCGACACATCTGCCATAGTGTTATTTGATGTGTCTTATAATTTATTTTAGTTCTAGCTACATATGTGTTCGTCAGGCTGCATCATAGAGTTTCTGATACATTTTTTTTGTATTTTCATGGTTTTTTGGTGTCTTCTGTCCTTTAGGACACATCTAATTTTGTTAAGGGAGTCAGTCAGAGAGACCGACGAGGTTACTCGAGTCATCAACAATTTAAAGTAAATAATTTACTTTGCAACCAGAAATATTTTTAAGAAGGTATTCTTACAGGATTTATTTCTGCTTTGTCATTCAGTCTCGTCTAGAACATAGATCCAGTAGAGGTTAGATCGCACGTGTCACCTACGCTAGAGGCGATGCGTAACCCCATAGCATCGTGAGTTTTTTACAGGAAACTAAAGCACACAATTTTCAGTATTGCTATTGCATTTAACAAACTGCTTTCCTATGTAGTTTGATACGACACTTATCTTTTTCTCTCTACGCCCTGGAAAAATTAAGTTTAATTACCTTCCGTTGCTGATACAAAAGTTGAAGCTGGCATAAAAGAGCAGGCATCATCATTTCCAATAAGGATCGCTTTCTCCATTCAGGTGCTTTGCAGGTCACAAACTCAAGGCAGATCAGAAAACCCACGGCCTCCTCTGGCCACCTTTAAGCCTTCTGGTGGTCGGCCCCTCCCTTTCCCAGGGGATGGTGGGAAGGGCAGTGGGCGGGGCCCAGGGTATATGAGCCACAGGCCTCTGCTAGGGAGCTCATTCAGCTCCTGGGTTTCTCTGGTGTCAGTGCTCTGCTATTCCTTCAGTTGATGGCAGTTTTTGAGCTGGCTGAGCTGTTTGTTTTGCTGTTTAGGAAAGTGGATGTATCTGAGGTAAGAGCATCACGAATAGTTGAGGTTAAGCAGGATGGAGAGAGGAAAAACACCTGTATGTAGGTATGGGGGTTTTTTTTCCAAGTTAATAATTTTGTATTGAGCTTTCAGGGGTTTGCACATCTGGGATTTAATGGTAAGTAACTTTTTTTGTTCCTGGTTCATTGTATTTTACTGGAATTCCTGATTTTATTGGAGATGAAACCTTGTTTTTTTCATTAGCTTTGCTGTTTACTGTGTAAGTTGATGATGTCATCTCTTCTAATAAGACTGATGGTGAGATTATGTAGCAGGGTTTAGGGCGAGCATCTTGTATGCATCTGTCGATGGAGTTCTAGTATTTCTTAGCGAAACAGCACAAACATAAGGCGTGGTGTATTTCAGGGTACAGGACAGCTCATCGCCTTTCCCGGTCACCCACAGACTACCACGCCATTTCTAGAACCTCCGCAGCTTGCGGCAGCCCCCTCATAGATTATAAGCATTAGGATTCACTTATTTTCTGGGCCTATAGCAGAGCCTAGACTTTGCAGGAAAACAGAGGAGAGGACTTGCCTGCAGAACACAGGAAATTGCTCAGAAGAGCAGCTCTTGAGGAGCTGTTAGAAGGAATGGGGTTCCTTCCCTGGGATTTGGGAGAAGAAAGGGGTTTCTACAGTGTTGGGACTGGAGGATGGTTCATCAGCCCTTCTCAGGTCAGCTTTGCAGTTGGATTTGGATGTCGATGAGGTCTGTTCTGTTTTAGTCTCTCTGCAGCTGACAGGAGGTACGATGGTACAGAGATGTGCCGTAAACCATCTGTTCCTCTGTGTCAGAATATGCAGGGCTGAACATAAGAACAGTCTTGTCGAGTGATGAGTATATCAAAATATGCTCTCCTGAACTCTCTGCTTTTCTGTGCCTCTTACTTTCTTCATTCCCTGACTTCATTTTTGCATCTATCCATTCACCGTCCACCTGGATTTCACAGTTACTTAGAGACCCGGACTAGGCGTTTGTCTCTAGCACAGGCTCGAGTGACTGTATTTGCTGGAATTTCTTGGAGAGGAGGATGTGTTACCTGTGCTCATTTAAAAAACAAACAATCAAAAACCAAAAACAAAACCCCCAAAAACCTGCAGCCACGGTCTTTTTCTTATTGTGGTCCTGCCATGCAAGCTTTTCCTACTTTCTAGTTTTGCCTTAAGCACACGGCGAGGCTTGCTCTGGTATCGGTCACGGCAGTTATGTTTTCTTGTTCATATTTTTCTGTTGTGTTTTTAGCACGGTTTCTGTAGTTGCAAGGTGCCGTTTTGGATCCTTGAGATGCCGTGTCGTGATCGTCACGCTTTTGCCGTTGGCCGACTGCCTCTGTAATTCCCTGAAGGGCTTTGTAGGTAAGGAGGTAGTTTGCGTCACTCGCCACCCGAGCTTCAGCACGGCAACCTGTAAGCGGCAGAGGCGGTGAGGGGGAGCGGCCGAGGTAAAGGAACGAAAGATGGGAATCGATGCGGGCAGGCTGTGGTTTCGGGCAGCACCTTGACATGTGCATTTTGCTTTGGTGGTTTTCAGGTGCCGTAAGCAGCCTCGGAGGGGCAAAGCCATATCCCAGTAACGGTGTCCGAGAAGGCAAGCCGGTCGTTGGCAGGGCTGCCGTCCCAAAGCGGGAAATGATGGGCGCTCAGATCAGCATTTCTCTTTGGTTTTTCAGGTGCCACGCTGGCTGTTTTTGGAATTGGATGAGGATTTGAGGTGAGCTGCAGTGGTAGCAAGGAGGAGAATAGGACCGGTGACTTCTGCAAGAGTTACAGTAATTTTGCATCTCTTGGCATCTTAGGACCACAAGCGATGATGGCTACAGGGTCCATTTCCAGAAGGTAAAGGGGAGCGGAACGCCACGGCCCTTCTGAGGAGGGGTGGTATCATGGGAGAGGTTGGCGTTGACGGTGCGATGGCTTACTGATGGCACTGCTTGTTTATGGGTAATTTTATCCAGATGATGAAGCAGAACCAGGTGACTGCAGGACATCCTAGTAAGCTGATGTACGGTAGGTGTGTACTTGTTGTGGACGGTTTCGCATCCCTGATTCTCTGACAGCTAACTTGAGGGGCTGGGGAGGGTCTGGGAGGAAGGGACAAGGTAGTAAGTTGTGGGGGTAGGGGGTGAGCGAGCAGAGGCATTTAAAGTTAGCGTAGAGGAGAGGCTGTCTGGGATGAGGAGGGGGCAAGTCTGGGGGTTGCCCGGGAGGGGTTTCATGGTTAGTGTAGGGGAGAGGGCTGTCTGGGAGCAGTTCCTTTTGGGTGGGGCAAGGGAGCAGGTTACTCATCAGCACCGTGCTAGACTCTGCTGGGCAGGGCAGCTCCAGTCTGTGTCTGAGTTGTTGTATATCTTGTTTTGTGTGTCTTAGCCCTTCCTCGGGTCTCAATGCTCTCTTTGCGCTCGAGGGGCACGGCGTGCCTCTCGGCGCCATCGCAAGGGTCTCGAATGCATCTACTCATTGGCATATTGCCATTTGGGCACTTCTTTTCTTGTGTGGCAAGCTTACGGCGTGGATCGATTTTGCACTTTGGAAGTTTCTGCTGGGACCCCTTCTTGCAGCCTCTTCCCAGGCTGTATCAGGAAATCTGACACACTTTGAGCCATCCCTTTTCAGGGACTGGGGCTTCCTCCCTGCATCCTGATGTTCATAGGTCTTGAAGACAGGCTTCTTGTGCATCCATCGTTTTGGGTTTGACCGTAACTTCTTATAAGGGCCATCACAGTCAGTTCTTTTCTGGGGTTGCCATAGAGCTTCTTTGACTAGGTGTTGCGCCCTGTAGGTCATCTTGCTCGGCAGCATCTCGGTCAGGGAGTCTTCCTTCTTGCTGAGAGTTTTCTCTCATCTTTGAGTCACGTTGTTTGTTGCGTTCCGTGTAGCCTTGGTCTGTGTGTGTGTGTCTTGGGCGTGGAGCTGCTCTGCCCGGGGGTGTCAAATCAGGGTTCAGTGGAATAGCTGTATTGTGGTTAGTACATTGATATGCCCGGACCGCTTGGGCAATGGTCGTGTAGTCGCCTCTGATCGAGTAGCTGTCAGCAGGCTGTGTGGAGCAGCATTTCCATAGTGTTCTGTGGAGATGACGGGAGCCCCCTGGGAGCGCATGTTCAGGGGTAGTGAAAGCAGATTGACTTTCAAAGGTGTCAAAGGCTTGTTTGGGTGGGGCTTAATGTTTGGGGGTGTCTTTTAATGGCGGTTTCTAGTCGGGCTCTGGATGGTATTCCTAAATGGGAACAAGATCTCTGGAATTGTTCAGCTATAGCTCGGCATCCGGATGACTTGTTTAGTAATTTGGTGGGGTTTTTTGTCAGATGCAGAGAGAGAAAATGCGCAGCAAAGAGCGGCAGAGGAGGCGAGCAGAATGCCATAAGGAGGTTGGTCAGCCGGGCATGTCGGAGGGAAGATGGGGCCGGTGGCTATATGACTACATTAAGATTTATGTGTATGGCTCGTTTTATTTGGAAGGTGTGAAGCAATGAGCAATGCAGCCTATCACCGCTGGAGCTGACGTGGGCCAGGTGAGCAGTGCCTAGCGGGCAGAAGTAGCAGTTATTTTTTCAGGTGTCGTATTGCTGGCTAAAAGTATCCTTTTGTTTGTGTTTTGCAGGTGGGGCGCAAGTGTCAGCATGGCAACATGTAAACGGCAGAGTGGGCGAGGACGAGCAGCAGAGGTAAAAGAGGGGGAGGAAGGAATTGGTGTGGGCAGGCTGCAGTTTTGGGCACTGTCTCAGCATGTGCCTTTTGCTTTGTTTTTTTGCAGGCGCCACAGGGAACCTCGGAGGGGCGAAGCCACGTGCCGATGAGCAGTCCGAGAAGGTGAGGCGGTTGTCCATGTCTAATAGCAAAGCATTATACGGCACCTAGTTTGAGTGTTTCTCTCTTGTTTTGCAGGTGCTGTGTGGCCACATTTGGGACTGGATGCCCATTTGAGGTGAGCTGGAGGAATAGCGAGGGCCATCATGGGAGCAGTGACTCCTCACCAACATAGGAGTAAATCTGTGAATCTTGGCGTCCTAGGTGCCACGAGGGATGACAGCTGAAGGGTCAGTCTCTGGACCGAGCAGGTGAGCGGGAAGACACGGTGCTTCTGAGGAGGGGGGTGTTGTGGGCAAGGTTGGTGTTGACTGGTGCGATGCTGACTGACAGCACTGATTTGGTGTGGTTTTTTGTTTGTTTTTCCTGCAGATGAAGAAGAGGCACGGGCAACTGCAGGAAGATCCCAGTTAGCTGATGTGCTATGTGCATATTGTTTGTTGCAGATGGTTTGAGATCCCCAGCCGTCTGCAAGCTAAGTTGAGGGACGTGGCCGGGGCGGGAGCGGGCTGCGGAGGGGGCACGTTTGGGGGTTGCAGGGGAGGGGTTTTATGGTGAACATAGGCAAGAGGGCTGTCTGGGAGGAGTTCCATTTAGGCAGGCAAAGGGAGCGGGTTGCTCATCAGCATGATGCTAGACTGGGCAGGGCAGTTCCAGCCTGTGTTTGCGGTGTTTGTGTGTCTTGTCTTGTGTGTCTTAGCCCTTCTCAGGGTTTCAATGCCCTCTTTGCACTCAAGGGGCACGGTGTGCTTCTCGGGCGCCATCCCTAGGCTCTCGGATGCCTCCGCTCATTGGCGTAGCGCCAATGGGGTGCTTCTTTGCTTGCCTTGCAAGCTTACGGTGTGGATCGTTCTTGCGTCTCGGAAGCTTCCGGCGGGTCCTTTTCTTGCAGCCTCATCCCTGGCTGCATCGGGAGCTCTGCTCTCCAGCCGTTCCTTTTCAGGGACCGAGGCTTCTTCTCTGCATCGTTACATTCTTAGGTCTTGAAGAGAGGCTTCTTGCCGCATCCCTCGCCCTGGTTTTGACGTAGCTTCTTACAACTGGCTATCACGTTCCCATTCTTTCTTGGGGTTGCCATAGAGCTTCTGCGCCCGGGCGTCACGCCCTGTAGGTCATCTTGTTGGGCAGCCTCTCCGGTCCGGGAGTCATTCCTCTCGCTGAGAGTTTTCTCTCATTTGTGATTTGTGTTGTTTGTAGCATTCTGTGTAGCGTTGATCCCTGTGCGTGTGTGTCTTGGGCGTGGAGCTGCTCTGCCCCGGGTTGTCGAGTCCAGGGTTAGGCGGAATAGCAATAGAAGTGTACGGTTAGCGTGTCAGTATGGCCAGTCTGGAATTGTTTGGCTCTCGCTCGGCATCTGGCTGACTTGTTTAATTAGTTTGGGGTTTTTCAGATGCAGAGAGAGAGGGAGCGCACCAAAGAGCAGCACAGGAGGGGAGCAGAGCGCCGTAAGGAGGTGGGTCGGCCAGTGGAGTCGGAGGGAAGATGTGGCCGGTGCCTATATGACTCCATTAAGATTTGTGTGTGGCTTTTATTTTGAAGGTGCAAAGCTGGATATGGACCCCGTAGGACACAGACACGGGAGGTGACTCGGGCCAGGTGAGCGGCGACTAGCGGGCTGAAGTACAGCAGAGTTATTTTTCCGGTGTTGCACTGCTGGTTAAGATACAGGGATCCTTTGTTTGTGTTTTCTAGGTGGGGCGCAAGGACGGCAGCCCAAAACGACGGAGGCCAGGTGAGCAAGCGGCTGAGGTCAAGGAGGGGGAGGTAGGAAATCGGTGCGGGCAAGCCGCAGTTTTGGGCAGTGTCTGAGCACGTGCCTCTCGCTTGATTTTTGGCAGGTGCCGCAGGGAGCCTCGGAGGGGCGAAGCCGCGTGCGACGAGCGTTCCGAGAAGGTGAGGCCCTTGTCAGTGTCTAATAGCAAAGCACTCTATAGCACTAGTTTGAGCTTTTCCTTCTGGTCTTGTAGGGGCTGTGCGGCCGCCTTTTGGACCGGATGTCGTTTGAGGTGAGCTGGAAGCGCAGCGAGGGCGGTTGTGGGAGCGGTGACTTCTGACAAACGTAGGAGTAATTTTGTGGCTCTTGGCGTCCTAGGTGCCACGAGGGATGACGGCTGCAGGGTCAGTCTCTGGACCGAGCAGGTGAGCGGAAAGACACGGTGCTTCTGAGGAGGGGGGTGTCGTGGGCGAGGTTGGTGTTGACCGGTGCGATGCTGACTGACAACAATGTTTTGTTTGTTTTGGTGATGTTTTTTCTGTAGGTGAAGAGGGTCCAGACGACTGCAGGAAGA